>NC_069499.1:518848667-518946550 GCF_027579735.1 Bombina bombina | reverse complement strand
CATTCGCCTGCAGAGCAGGGAATCTGCGGGAACACTGGCAAGCTGACCAGGGGAATGCAACCCTAGGGCGCACCAGAAATTGGAAATCCAGCACCAGCAGCTGGGTATGAATGAACCACCCTTGAGGCTCAAGCCACACGGCTAACCACCAGATGACATGGGCCACGCTGTGGCAAAAAGTAAAAAATACTCTGAAAACCTGGCCAACCATGACCAGGTGAGGTAGATGGAGCAAGGACATAGCCCAAGTTCCCACTACCGTGGAACACCCCGACCAGCCCTGAGATCCAAGATTCCCAAAACCACCCAAGACTGGGTCAATAAAAAGATAAAACAAAGCATCAGCAATCGGAAGTCTCAGGGAGAAAAACAGGTCCGGGCACCTAGGGGTCGATCCGATAAAAATCGTTGCCCGCAAAAGTCGGCGACGCCAATATTTGCGCGGGTTTGGTATCACATATACGGCGTAACCTAGAAGTTACGCGCGTATATTTCTGCCGTCGCCCGTAGTTTTTTGGGCCATAGGCAGTTATACCAAACCCGCGCAGTTTGGTATCCAATATACAGCGTAAGGACTTTTGTGGCGAAAATGGAGAACTCTTACACCATTTTCACCTCGCCACAAAAAGCAGCCGTAAGAAGCCTTACGCTGAGAATTGGAGCCCCGTAACTCTCTAAACTAGCTGCTAAATAAAACACCTAACGCATGCGCAAAGTCTATCTAACTGTCAACCGCGATCTGCTAAATAAAACCTAACACCTAACGCATGCGCAATGTCTATCTACCTGTCAACCGCGATCCCCCGCCGCAATCCCTAATAAAGTATTTAACCCCTAAACCGCCGCCATCTACATAAACTAACCCCCTACTGTGAGCCCCTAAAACCGCCACCATCTAACTGATCTATCCCCTACTGTGAGCCCCTAACACCGCCGCCATCTACCTTACCTACCCCCTAAAGTGAGCCCCTACCCCGCCGCTATCTATTTTAAAATTATTAACCCCTAATCTAATCCCCCTACCACGCCGCCATCTATATTAAATTATTTAACCCCTAAAATACTAAACTATCCCTACCACTAAACCTAAGTCTAACCCTACAAATAGCCCTGAAAAGGGCTTTTTGCGTGGCATTGCCCAAAAGTAACAGCTCTTTTGCCAGCCCTTAAAAGGGCTTTTGCGGGGCATGCCCCAAAGAATTCAGCTCTTTTGCCAGCCCTTAAAAGGGCTTTTGGCGGGGCTTTGTCACAAAGTAAACTGCTCTTTTGCCTACAATCTACATCCCCCTACACCGCGGCCACCTATAATAAATGTATTAACCCCTAATCTAATCCCCCTACACCGCCGCCAGCTATATTAACTATATTAACCCTAATTATATTAGGGTTAATATAGTTAATATCGTTATTATATTATATATATATTAAGTATAATAACCCTATCTAACTCTAACATCCTAACTAAACTCTTATTAAAATAAATCTAATATTAATATTATTAATTAAAATATTCCTATTTAAATCTAAATACTTACCTATAAAATAAACCTTAAGATAGCTACAATATAATTAATAATTACATTGTAGCTATGTTAGGGTTTATATTTATTTTACAGGTAAATTGTTAATTATTTTAACTAGGTATAATAGCTATTAAATAGTTGTGAACTATTTAATAGCTACCTAGTTAAAATAATTACCCAATTACCTGTAAAATAAATCCTAACCTAAGTTACAAATACACCTACACTATCAATAAATTAAATAAACTACAAAAATCTATCTAAAAATACAATGAAATAAACTAAACTAAATTACAAAAAAACCCCCCACTAAATTACAAAAAATAAAAAAAAAGATTACAAGATTTTTAAGCTAATTACACCTATTCTAAGCCCCCTAACAAAATAATAAAGCCCCCCAAAATAAAAAAAATTCCCTACCCTATTCTAAATTAAAAAAAGTTCAAAGATCTTTTACCTTACCAGCCCTTAAAAGGGCCTTTTGTGGGGGCATGCCCCAAAGAAAACTGCTCTTTTGCCTGAAAAAAAAAAACACAATACCACCCCCCAACATTACAACCCACCACCCACATACCCCTAATCTAACCCAAACCCCCCTTAAATAAACCTAACACTACCCCCCTGAAGATCTCCCTACCTTATCTTCACCACGCCGGGCCGAACTCCTCATCCGATCCGGGCGATGTCTATCCAAGCGGCAAAGAAGAGATCTTCATCCCGGCAATGTCTTTATCCAAGCGGCAGCAAAGTCTTCTTCCATCGGGCAGCATCTTCCATCAAGCGGCATCTTCATTCTTCGCTCCACAGACGCGGAGCATCCATCCCGGCCGACGACTGAGGTACCTTTAAATGACGTCATCCAAGATGGCGTCCGTCGAATTCCGATTGGCTGATAGGATTCTATCAGCCAATCGGAATTAAGGTAGAAAAATCTGATTGGCTGATTGAATCAGCCAATCAGATTCAAGTTCAATCCGATTGGCTGAACCAATCAGCCAATCAGATTGAGCTCGCATTTTATTGGCTGATCGGAACAGCCAATAGAATGCAAGCTCAATCTGATTGGCTGATTGGTTCAGCCAATCGGATTGAACTTGAATCTGATTGGCTGATTCAATCAGCCAATCAGATTTTTCTACCTTAATTCCGATTGGCTGATAGAATCCTATCAGCCAATCGGAATTCGACGGACGCCATCTTGGATGACGTCATTTAAAGGTACCTCATTCGTCGTTCAGTTGTCAGCCGGGATGGATGCTCCGCGTCTGTGGAGCGAAGAATGAAGATTGAAGATGCCGCTTGATGGAAGATGCTGCCCGATGGAAGAAGACTTTGCTGCCGCTTGGATAAAGACATCGCCGGGATGAAGATCTCTTCTTTGCCGCTTGGATAGACATCGCCCGGATCGGATGAGGAGTTCGGCCGGGCGTGGTGAAGATAAGGTAGGGAGATCTTCAGGGGGGTAGTGTTAGGTTTATTTAAGGGGGGTTTGGGTTAGATTAGGGGTATGTGGGTGGTGGGTTGTAATGTTGGGGGGTGGTATTGTGTTTTTTTTTCAGGCAATAGAGCAGTTTTCTTTGGGGCATGCCCCCACAAAAGGCCCTTTTAAGGGCTGGTAAGGTAAAAGAGCTTTGAACTTTTTTTAATTTAGAATAGGGTAGGGAATTTATTTTATTTTGGGGGGCTTTATTATTTTATTAGGGGGCTTAGAATAGGTGTAATTAGCTTAAAAATCTTGTAATCTTTTTTTTATTTTTTGTAATTTAGTGGGGTTTTTTTTTGTAATTTAGTTTAGTTTATTTAATTGTATTTTTAGATAGATATTTGTAGTTTATTTAATTTATTGATAGTGTAGGTGTATTTGTAACTTAGGTTAGGATTTATTTTACAGGTAATTGGGTAATTATTTTAACTAGGTAGCTATTAAATAGTTCATAACTATTTAATAGCTATTATACCTAGTTAAAATAATTAACAATTTACCTGTAAAATAAATATAAACCCTAACATAGCTACAATGTAATTATTGATTATATTGTAGCTATCTTAGGGTTTATTTTATAGGTAAGTATTTAGATTTAAATAGGAATATTTTAATTAATAATATTAATATTAGATTTATTTTAATAAGAGTTTAGTTAGGATGTTAGCGTTAGATAGGGTTATTATACTTAATATATATATAAAATAATAACGATATTAACTATATTAACCCTAATATAATTAGGGTTAATATAGTTAATATATATAATATAATAACTATATTAACCCTAATATAATTAGGGTTAATATAGTTAATATAGATGGCGGCGGTGTAGGGGGATTAGATTAGGGGTTAATACATTTATTATAGGTGGCCGCGGTGTAGGGGGATGTAGATTGTAGGCAAAAGAGCAGTTTACTTTGTGACAAAGCCCCGCCAAAAGCCCTTTTAAGGGCTGGCAAAAGAGCTGAATTCTTTGGGGCATGCCCCGCAAAAAGCCCTTTTAAGGGCTGGCAAAAGAGCTGTTACTTTGGGGCAATGCCACGCAAAAAGCCCTTTTCAGGGCTATTTGTAGGGTTAGACTTAGGTTTAGTGGTAGGGATAGTTTAGTATTTTAGGGGTTAAATAATTTAATATAGATGGCGGCGGAGTAGGGGGATTAGATTAGGGGTTAATAATTTTAAAATAGATAGCGGCGGGGTAGGGGCTCACTTTAGGGGGTAGGTAAGTTAGATGGCGGCGGTGTTAGGGGCTCACAGTAGGGGATAGATCAGTTACATGGTGGCGGTTTTAGGGGCTCACAGTAGGGGGTTAGTTTATGTAGATGGCGGCGGTTTAGGGGTTAAATACTTTATTAGGTAGCGGCAGGCTCCGGGAGTGGCGGTTTAGGGGTTAATACATATTTTATTGTTAGGATAGTGAGGGGAGATAGCGGATAGAGGGTTAGACGTGTCGGGCTATGTTAGGGAGGCGTGTTAGACAGTGCGGGTGATTTAGACTTTAGTCAGGTTTTGTAGGCGCCGGCAGTTTCTAACGTGGCGTAAGTCACTGGCAACGCCAGAAATTTGTACTTGCGCAGATTATTGGACATCGCTGGTTTATCCAACTTACTGCACGTTAGCATCTGACGGCGCCGTATATGGGATAGCTCGAGTTGCAAGCTGAAACTGCGGGCGACGCAGGTTCCCTCGCTTGCGCCGCAAAATACGCCGTATATCGGATCGCGCCCCTAATAGTTCAGGCAAACCTTACCCTAGAACTAAACACCTCAACCAGCTAAAAAGCCAGACACAAGGGAATGTATGCATATCCAGAGAATCCGGATAGCAAGAAGAACTCAAAAGCTCTGACTAAAGGAAGGAACCACCCCTAGCTAAAGTCCAGTGCTCCAAGAAGTAAGGCTAGAAGAAGTAAGATAATTCTCAGAGCCTCAGGACAACCAAGGGATACCTCGAGGTCCAAAAAATCCTTCCACACTCCACCACAGATGTCAGATAGAGTGACGCAGCAGAAATACTCCCCTGCCTGGTCATCTATGACTGAAAGCTATAAGGACAAACAATCCTTCCTACCTCACGGACCCACAGGTCCTCTCGAATGCTTAGTTGAACATGAAAAACAATGATAACCTGAGCCCTCTGCAATTCTACCGAACCAGCCGAGCAGAACAGCGCCACGTGTCTAAACAGCCGCAAAACCGAACAAACCCGACAGGACCAGCCTGTACTTAGGGTCCCAACCGGCAAGCTGCGTAAATTTTCCCTCGTATGGGAAAAAACAGAAACAGACAGTTTTAACAGAGGACTAACATGTCCAACAACTTCCGACGAAGTAATAAACAGTATCAATCGCAGAAGGTTCTCGAAGGAAACAAAAACAAATAAAAGACATCCCATCGGATAACACAATTTATGCTTACCTGATAAATGTATTTCTCTTGTGGTGTATCCAGTCCACGGATCATCCATTACTTGTGGGATATTCTCATTCCCAACAGGAAGTTGCAAGAGGACACCCACAGCAGAGCTGTAATATAGCTCCTCCCCTAACTGTCATAGCCAGTCATTCGACCGAAAACAAGCCGAGAAAGGAGGAACCATAGGGTGCAGTGGTTACTGTAGTTTAAATTTAAAAATTACCTGCCTTAAAATGACAGGGCGGGCCGTGGACTGGATACACCACAAGAGAAATAAATTTATCAGGTAAGCATAAATTGTGTTTTCTCTTGTAAGGTGTATCCAGTCCACGGATCATCCATTACTTGTGGGATACCAATACCAAAGCTAAAGTACACGGATGAAGGGAGGGACAAGGCAGGAACTTAAATGGAAGGAACCACTGCCGTAAAACCTTTCTCCCAAATATAGCCTCCGAAGAAGCAAAAGTATCAAATTTGTAAAATTTTGAAAAAATATGAAGCGAAGATCAAGTCGTCGCCTTGCAAATCTGATCAAAAGAAGCCTCATTTGTAAAGGCCCAAGTGGAAGCCACAGCTCTAGTAGAATGAGCTGTAATCCTTTCAGGAGGCTGCTGTCCAGCAGTCTCATAGGCTAAGCGGATTAAGCTTCTTAGTCAAAAAGAAAAAGAGGTTGCCGAAGCCTTTTGACCTCTCCTCTGTCCAGAGTAGACAACAAACAAAGCAGATGTTTGACGAAAATCTTTAGTAGCTTGTAAGTAAAACTTTAAAGCACGGACCACGTCCAAATTGTGTAAAACAAGGATGGAACAACAATCTCTTGATTGATATTCTTGTTAGATACCACCTTAGGTAAGAACCCAGGTTTGGTACGCAGGACTACCTTATCCGTATGAAAAATCAGATAAGGAGAATCACATTATAAGGCAGATAGCTCAGAGACTCTACGAGCCGAGGAAATAGCTACCAAAAAAAGAACTTTCCAAGATAAAAGCTTGATATCTATGGAATGAAGAGGTTCAAACGGAACTCCTTGAAGAACCTTAAAAACCAAGTTTAAGCTGCATGGTGGAGCAACAGGTTTAAACACAGGCTTGATTCTAACTAAAGCCTGACAAAATGCCTGAACGTTTGGAACATCTGCCAGACGCTTAACTAGCTGACAATCCTTTTTCCAAACCTTCTTGGAGAAAAGATAATATCCAAGAAATCCTGACCTTACTCCATGAGTAACCCTTGGATTCACACCAATAAAGATATCTACGCCATACCTTATGGTAAATTTTCCTGGTGACAGGCTTTCGTGCCTGTATTAAGGTATCAATAACTGACTCGGAGAAGCCACGCTTTGATAAAATCAAGCATTCAATCTCCAGGCAGTCACCCTCAGAGAAATTAGATTTGGATGGTTGAAAGGACCCTGAAGTAGAAGGTCCTGTTTCAGAGGCAGAGACCATGGTGGAAAGGATGACATGTCCACTAGATCTGCATACCAGGTCCTGCGTGGCCACGCAGGTGCGATCAGAATCACCGATGCTCTCTCCTGCTTGATCTTGGCAATCAGTCAAGGGAGCAGAGGAAACGGTGGAAACACATAAGCCAGGATGAAAGACCAGGGCGCTGCTAGAGCATCTATCAGTGTCGCCTTGGGATCCCTGGACCTGGATCCGTAACACGGAAGCTTGGCGTTCTGGCGAGACGCCATGAGATCCAGTTCTGGTTTGCCTCAACGAAGAATCAGTTGTGCAAATGCCTCCGGATGGAGTTCCCACTCTCCCGGATGAAAAGTCTGACGACTTAGAAAATCCGCCTCCCAGTGCTCTACACCTGGGATATGGATAGCTGATAGGTGACAAGAGTGAATCTCTGCCCAGCGAATTATTTTTGAAACTTCTAACATCTCTAGGGAACTTCTCGTTCCCCCTTGATGGTTGATGTAAGCTACAGTCGTGATGTTGTCCGACTGAAATCTGATGTACCTCAGAGTTGCTAACTGAGGCCAAGCCTGAAGAGCCTTGAATATCGCTCTTAGTTCCAGAATATTTAATGGAAGGAGAGACTCCTCCTGAGTCCACAATCCCTGAGCCTTCAGGGAGTTCCAGACTGCACCCCAACCTAGAAGGCTGGCATCTGTCGTAACAATTGTCCAATCTGGCCTGCGAAAGGTCATACCTTTGGACAGATGGACCCGAGATAGCCACCAGAGAAGAGAATCCCTGGTCTCTTGGTCCAGATTCAGTTGAGGGGACAAATCTGTGTAATCCCCGCTCCACTGACTGAGCATGCATAGTTGCAGCGGTCTGAGATGTAAGCGTGCAAACGGCACTATGTCCATTGCCGCTACCATTAAGCCGATTACTTCCATACACTGAACCACCGAAGGGCGCGGAATGGAATGAAGAACCCGGCAGGAATTTAGAAGCTTTGATAACCTGCACTCCGTCAGGTGAATTTTCATTTCTACAGAATCTATCAGCGTCCCTAGAAAGGAAACTCTTGTGAGTGGGGATAGAGAACTCTTTTCCTCGTTCACTTTCCACCCATGCGACCACAGAAATGCCAGTACTACGTCCGTATGAGACTTGGCAATTTGGAAGTTTGACGCCTGTATCAGGATGTCGTCTAAATAAGGGGCTACTGCTATGCCCCGCGGCCTTAGGACCGCCATAAGCGACCCTAGAACCTTTGTAAAGATTCTTGGGGCTGTAGCTAATCCCAAGGGAAGAGCTACAACTGGTAATGCCTGTCTTAAAAGGCAAACCTGAGAAACCGTTGATGATCTTTGTGTATCGGAATGTAAAGATAAGCATCCTTTAGATCCACTGTAGTCATATATTGACCGTCCTGGATCAGTGGTAGGATGGTACGAATAGTTTCCATCTTGAACGACGGAACTTTGAGGAATTTGTTTAAGATCTTTAGATCCAAAATTGGTCTGAAGGTTCCCTCTTTTTTGGGAACCACAAACAGATTTGAGTAAAAACCCTGTCCCTGTTCCTCCTTTGGAACTGGATGGATCACTCCCATAACTAGGAGGACTCGTACACAGTGTAAGAATGCCTCTCTCTTTACCTGGTGTGCAGATAATTGTGAAAGGTGAAATCTCCCTTTTGGGGGGGAAGCTTTGAAGTCCAGAAGATATCCCTGGGATATAATTTCCAACGCCCAGGGATCCTGAACATCTCTTGCCCACACCTGGGCAAAGAGTGAAAGTCTGCCCCCTACTAGATCCGTTCCCGGATAGGGGGCCGTTCCTTCATGCTGTCTTAGAGGCAGCAGCAGGCTTTTTTACCTGCTTACCTTTTTTCCATGTCAGGTTTGGTCTCCAGACCGTCTTGGATTGAGCAAAAGTTCCCTCTTGTTTATTATTAGAGGAAGTTGATGCCGCACCTGCCTTGAAGTTTTGAAAGGCACGAAAATTAGACTGTTTGGCCCTAGATTTGGACCTGTCCTGAGGAAGGGCATGACCTTTTCCTCCAGTGATATCAGCAATAATTTCCTTCAACCAGGCCCGAATAGGGTCTGCCCCTTGAAGGGAATGTTAAGTAGCTTAGATTTTGAAGTCACGTCAGCTGACCATGATCTAAGCCATAGCGCTCTGCGAGCCTGTATAGCAAAACCAGAATTCTTAGCCGTTAGTTTAGTCAAATGAACAATGGCATCAGAATAAAAGAATTGGCTAGCTTAAGTGCTCTAAGTTTGCCAAGTATGTCATCCAATGGAGTCGCTACCTGTAAAGCCTCTTCCAGAGACTCAAACCAGTACGCCGCAGCAGAAGTGACAGGGGCAATGCATGCAAGGGGCTGTAGGATAAAGAGAAAAATGTAGCAAAGTCCCAGTTGTAGATTAATAAAAACAGAATTTTATTAGTATCGGATTAAAACATGAAAAAATGTTTGTAAAAACCTAGAAAGGTCTAACGCGTTTCGGCTAGCTCTTGCCGTAATCATAGACCATGTCTAATGTATGTTTTACAGAGGCTTAAATAGGTGTCGAATTACATGTGAACCCAAATCAGCTGAATACTTAACCCTATCTAGCAATATGGAAAGCTGCTATCCATGGTAGACTGTTCACCATATCTGAGATACAATCTCTCTTTATCTAATCAATTAATTAACTCCACATATGTGTCTAGGAATATGTTACATATAGATATATACAATTATCCTTAACTCTCATATTATTAACAACGTTTACATTCTATAAGAATATATAATAAACTAATAAACTTTAGTATGTTATATATATAAATGATCAGATGAATATTGTATTGTATCAAGATTTAACTTATAGATATTCTTATTACAGTAAATACACTTAAATGAATATTGGAGGTTATAAGCAAAACAGAACATGGGTAATAATCTACAACATCAGAGACCATATAGCATATGCAGATGTGCGGATATACAAACTGGATACTTATAGTGAACTTTCTTATTCAAACAAAATTTTTTTTTTTGTATATACCAGTAATTATTATAGGTCTAGATGAATATACACATATCATGGAACTTTTTGTCTTGTAATTTAAATAACTATTCCCAAAAATTTACCAGATCAAATTCTGAATTAAAACCGTTAGGAATCTGGGTTTTTAGTCTAAAGATCCAATAGACTTCCTGTCTACCTAATGTTTGCGACCTATCTCCTCCTCTAGGTGGAGTTTTAATTGCTTCTATTATGTTCCAACTAAAAGAATGAACTGACTGGTTATGGACTTCAATAAAATGACGACTTAGCTCAGAACAGGGAATTTTGTTCCTTATATCTCCCAGATGTTCTCTGATACGTGTCCTTATATCCCGTGTAGTGAGTCCTACGTACTGACCCTTGCATAAATTACATTCTACCAAGTATATCACAAAATTTGAGCTACAATTATGACAACCATGTATCTGAAAGGTTTCTCCTGTTGTATATGATTTGAATGTGCTAGTAACATTATGGTAGTCGCAGGCTTTACAGCGAGCGCTGCCACATCTATAGATGCCATTATATCGTAGCCATGAGCTTTCGTTGGTTTGTATCTGTGTATTCTTTAGCACGCTAGGTGAGAGTGAATTAGCAAGTGTATCATTTTTCTTATAGACAAATTTACATCCGTCACCAATTACTTCTTTCAATATTTCATCCCCATACAAGATAGGGAGATATTTCTTTACAATATTGCATATATCATTGTATTGATTCGAATACTTGGTGACGAATGTAGGTCTATTATCTGTTTTGTCCTTCCTTTTAGGGGATAGTAAATCCTCTCTGTTGTATCTATCAACTTCTTTTTTAATTTTTATAACCTCAGTTTTAGAGTAACCTCTGGCTATTAGCCTATGTGCTAACTCTTCACTTTCTTTAATGTAATCATTATTAAGTGAGCAATTACGTTTTACTCTCATCATCTGTCCTTTAGTAGATGCCACATCGTTATATTCCTCAATACCACACTCTGTAGGCTTATTAGCAATAGAGTTCTATTTAGACAAAGATGGTAATTTAAATGTAGACTTTAAAAACTATGTACTTAAAATTATTAGGTTTCTGTTAGAACATAATAGTTTTGTGTTTGGAAATGATCACTATATACAAAAACAAGGGACGGCGATGGGGGCGAAATTTGCGCCCTCATACGCAAATCTCGTGATGGGTTGGTTTGAAGAAACCTACATTTATGGTGATACAAATCCCTACCGCGAACATATAATTCAATATAATAGGTTTATTGATGACCTTATAATAGTTTGGAAGACAGATGAAACATCAGCTGATAAATTTATTCAACATCTAAATAATAATAAAATGGGATTAAACTTCACCAAAGAATGGAATAAAACAGAGATAAATTTCTTAGACATTACACTATATGGGAATTCTAAATCCAACTCTGTAAACACAGCACTTTACCGTAAACCCATAGCAGGTAATGCGCTGCTTTATGCTACTAGTGGACATCCAAAACATGTCTTTAAAGGCATTATTAAAGGACAGATGATGAGAGTAAAACGTAATTGCTCACTTAATAATGATTACATTAAAGAAAGTGAAGAGTTAGCACATAGGCTAATAGCCAGAGGTTACTCTAAAACTGAGGTTATAAAAATTAAAAAAGAAGTTGATAGATACAACAGAGAGGATTTACTATCCCCTAAAAGGAAGGACAAAACAGATAATAGACCTACATTCGTCACCAAGTATTCGAATCAATACAATGATATATGCAATATTGTAAAGAAATATCTCCCTATCTTGTATGGGGATGAAATATTGAAAGAAGTAATTGGTGACGGATGTAAATTTGTCTATAAGAAAAATGATACACTTGCTAATTCACTCTCACCTAGCGTGCTAAAGAATACACAGATACAAACCAACGAAAGCTCATGGCTACGATATAATGGCAGCTATAGATGTGGCAGCGCTCGCTGTAAAGCCTGCGACTACCATAATGTTACTAGCACATTCAAATCATATACAACAGGAGAAACCTTTCAGATACATGGTTGTCATAATTGTAGCTCAAATTTTGTGATATACTTGGTAGAATGTAATTTATGCAAGGGTCAGTACGTAGGACTCACTACACGGGATATAAGGACACGTATCAGAGAACATCTGGGAGATATAAGGAACAAAATTCCCTGTTCTGAGCTAAGTCGTCATTTTATTGAAGTCCATAACCAGTCAGTTCATTCTTTTAGTTGGAACATAATAGAAGCAATTAAAACTCCACCTAGAGGAGGAGATAGGTCGCAAACATTAGGTAGACAGGAAGTCTATTGGATCTTTAGACTAAAAACCCAGATTCCTAACGGTTTTAATTCAGAATTTGATCTGGTAAATTTTTGGGAATAGTTATTTAAATTACAAGACAAAAAGTTCCATGATATGTGTATATTCATCTAGACCTATAATAATTACTGGTATATACAAAAAAAAAATTTTTGTTTGAATAAGAAAGTTCACTATAAGTATCCAGTTTGTATATCCGCACATCTGCATATGCTATATGGTCTCTGATGTTGTAGATTATTACCCATGTTCTGTTTTGCTTATAACCTCCAATATTCATTTAAGTGTATTTACTGTAATAAGAATATCTATAAGTTAAATCTTGATACAATACAATATTCATCTGATCATTTATATATATAACATACTAAAGTTTATTAGTTTATTATATATTCTCATAGAATGTAAACGTTGTTAATAATATGAGAGTTAAGGATAATTGTATATATCTATATGTAACATATTCCTAGACACATATGTGGAGTTAATTAATTGATTAGATAAAGAGAGATTGTATCTCAGATATGGTGAACAGTCTACCATGGATAGCAGCTTTCCATATTGCTAGATAGGGTTAAGTATTCAGCTGATTTGGGTTCACATGTAATTCGACACCTATTTAAGCCTCTGTAAAACATACATTAGACATGGTCTATGATTACGGCAAGAGCTAGCCGAAACGCGTTAGACCTTTCTAGGTTTTTACAAACATTTTTTCATGTTTTAATCCGATACTAATAAAATTCTGTTTTTATTAATCTACAACTGGGACTTTGCTACATTTTTTTCTTGATACTTTCCTTGAGAGTAGAGGAACTCTCTTCATTAAGTCCCAGATTATATCGGCATACAGAGGAGCATTGGCCTATTCAGAGGCACGGATTGGATACAGACCGGGGAGAATGTGAAGGAGGTTCTGACGTCACATCCGATCGGTAAGTCCCGCACACGCTTGCAGTGGAACCGGAGTTGGAGAGAGAGTGATGGTCGTGCTTCACAGCGTGACTACCCTTTCGTCTACACAGAGGTGAGCCTAGCCGAGAGAAGTGGAAGACTTCCGCCTTCACGGAAAGGTAAAGAAGGGCTAAGGTGAATGCGAGTGTGCGGGTGAAGTATGTGATAAGACCGCCGTGTCAAGTGTTTGTTACAAATTGCTAGACTGCATTAATCTCACCTGTGCATTGTTATATGTATCCTGGTATACACCATTCCGATGCTTACAAAGTATTTTATCCACTGGGCAGCGTTATACAAACTTTGTCATAATTGCTGTAGGATAAAACCTTGTTGAATAAATATTTTCTTAAGGTAACCTCTAATTTTTTATCCATTGGATCTAAAAAAAAAAAGCACAACTGTCCTCGACAGGGATAGTAGTACGCTTTACTAGAGTAGAAACTGCTCCCTCCACCTTAGGTACTGTCTGCCATAAGTCCCATGTGGTGGCGTCTATTGGAAACATTTTTCTAAAAATAGGAGGGGAAGAGAACGGCACACCTGATCTATCCCATTCCTTATTAATAATTTCTGTAAACCTTTTAGGTATTTGGAAAAACATCAGTACACACCGGCACTGCAAAGTATTTATCCAGTCTACACAATTTCTCTGGCACTGCAATGGTATCACAGTCATTCATAGCAGCTAAAACCTCCCTAAGCAACACGCGGAGGTGTTCAAGCTTAAATTTAAATGTAGAAATATTAGAATCAGGTATCTTTCCTGAGTCATTAACATCACCCACTGACTGAAGCTCTCTTTCCTCAGCTTCTGCATATTGTGAGGCAGTATCAGACATGGTTCTTAAAGCGTCAGTATGCTCTGCATTTTGTCTCACCCCAGAGCTATCTCGCTTACCTCTAAATTCAGGTAGTCTGGCTAATACCGCTGACAGTGTATTATCCATGACTGCCGCCATGTCTTGTAAAGTAAACGCTATGGGCGCCCTAGATGTACTTGGCGCCATTTGAGCGTGAGTCCCTTAAGCGGGAGTTAAAGGGTCTGACACGTGGGGAAAGTTAGTCGGCATAACTTCCCCCTCGTCAGATTCCTCTGGTGATACATTTTTTAAAGACAGAAAATGATCTTTATTGCATAAAATGAAATCAGTACATTTGGTACACATTCTAAGAGGGGGTTCCACCATGGCTTTTAAACATAATAAACAAGGAGTTTCTTCTATGTCAGACATGTTTATACAGAATAGCAACGAGACTAGCAAGCTTGGAAAACACTTTAAATCAAGTTAACAAGCAAATATAAAAAACGGTACTGTGCCTTTAAGAGAAACAAATTTTGTCAGAATTTGAAAAACAGTGAAAAAATGCAGTAAATCAAACGAAATTTTTACAGTGTGTATAATAGGCTAACAGAGCATTGCACCCACTTGCAAATGGATGATTAACCCCTTAGTTCAAAAAACGGATCAAAAAAACGAAATAGACGTTTTTTAACAGTCACAACCAACTGCCACAGCAAGCTGTGGCCCTACCTTCCCCAATAAACGACTTTGGAAAGCCTTTGGGCCCTTTAGAGATGTCCTATAGCATTCAGAGGGCCTTTGAGGGAAGCTGGATGTCACAGTTTGTAATTTTAACTGCACCAACTGTAACTTTTATACTACAACAGTGGAAATTGTTTCTAGTCAAAATTTAAGCCAGCCATGTGGAAAAAACTAGGCCCCAATAAAGTTTTATCACCAAAGCATATATAAAAACGATTAAACATGCCAGCAAACGTTTTATATTGTAAATATCATAAGGGTATTACCCCCGGGAGTAAGCATGATACCAGTCGTTATTAAATCACTGTATTCAGGCTTAACTTACATTAATTCGGTATCAGCAGCATTTTCTAGTGTTTTCCATCTCTAGAAAAAATTATAACTGCACATACCTGATAGCAGAATAAACTGCACGCCATTCTCTCGCTGAAGTTACCTCATCTGTGTAATCCCCTCAGACATATGTGAGAATAGCAATGGATCTTAGTTACAACCTGCTAAGATCATAGAAACCTCAGGCAGATTCTTCTTCTATTTACTGCCTGAGATAAAATAGCACAACTCCGGTACTATTTAAAAATAAACTTTTGATTGAAGAAAATAAACTAGCTATATTTAACCACTCTCTCCTACAACGTCCTTGCTTGTTGAGAGTTGCAAGAAAATGACTGGCTATGACAGTTAGGGGAGGAGCTATATTACAGCTCTGCTGTGGGTGTCCTCTTGCAACTTCCTGTTGGGAATGAGAATATCCCACAAGTAATGGATGATCCGTGGACTGGATACACCTTACAAGAGAAATAAATACCTCCAGAGGCGGGTGGCTCAGCAGTCCCTGGATTCCCCGAGCCCGAGGAACCAGGCGCTCTAAAATGGCATACAGAAGAAAACTGGTTGACAGGCGTCAAAAAGGCCACTCCAGATTCATCACCGGACACAGAATCTGAAATCAAAATAGTCTCAGTATCAGAATCTCTGTAACTGAATCTGAAATTAACACAGTCTCAGCATCAGAATTCTACATAACTGGATAGAGGATATTTAAATATGGACTAAAGTAGTGAAAAACTAAAACGGCACCTGACACCCCCAATGGCTGGGGCACTCTCCACCTCTTATGACCAGACCCCTGTGGACTAGAAATTTTCCTTCGCCACGTGGTCGGGAATGCGGAAATGGAACAACGGAACGGATGACGGCTTAATGCCGAAACGTGTCATACCGTGTTTTTCTTGAGCTTGCAAGCCAATTTATGGTGTACAATTGCTTTATCCATTTGCTAATAAATGTGTTTATATTCTACAGTGCTTTCCTGTGCACCACTATTTTTTTGCTTTTTGCTGTCAATAACGGAACGTAGCCACGCCCGAACACAATGTGAACCGTACAGTCCAAACAAGTGCGCCCAGCCAAAAGGCTGCGTCACTTCCAAAGGCCTCAATGATCAAACCACGAGCCCAGTAAAATTTTCGCTAATATAGATATTCAGGTAATTCAAATTAATAGAGAAAGGCTGGGTTCTGACAGCTTGGAGAGAGTTCCAGATTAAAATTAGTTTGACCCCATATTTGGAGAGGCTATCTAGGTGGTATAAGTCAAATATTTTATGCTCAAGATGTTGTGCTCCTGGTTCAGACTTTTTTTCATTGCTTCCTGGCCTTCCCGAAAATCAGGCAATTCTGGGCTAAAGTGGTGTATTATATGAACTCCACTTAGATTTTTGTATTCAGCCGATGGAAATATTTTTTTCTAGCTAAATTCCAAGGAATCCATCAAAATTTAAAGTTAATTAGCACGATTATATTTCTGGGGCGAAATCTTATTTTGAGACTATGGAAGGCACAAGTGGCACCTAATTTGAAAGAACTTAAAAATGCCTTGACAGCACAATGTTTGGTAGAATAATGTAATTTACAGAATCCTAATGATGCCCAATTAATATTATTTTTTAAGCACTGGAAAGTATGTATTTTGTCACCTCCAATCTCCGTCCAAATCGCCCTAGTCAAATCTCTAATGAAAACTTCATATGTCCAATCACAGATATGCTGGCCATTTGCCCAGTGCTTGGCACGAGTGTTGGGAGGGAGAGAATGGGAGTCATTTTTTTTCTCTCTCCCTTTTCTGCTTCTTTCCTTGTTAGTGTTTGTCCACTTTTCCTTTTTAGTTAAGTGATAAAAAACAATAGCAGAGTATTGTGATCTCTAATTGTACTTAATGCTTCATTTGTACCGTGCGGGTCCTGTGTGACCTTTTGCTCAGATTGTGATCCCTTTGATTTTGTGATATTCTTGGTTGCTGTGTGATAAATAAAATTTTTCCTTTGTAACGCGGTCGGGAATGCGGAAATGGAACAACAGAATGTAGCCACGCCTGAACACAATGTGAACCGTACAGTCCAAACAAGCGCGCCCAGCTAAAAGGCCACGTCACTTCCAAAGGCCTCAATGTTCCAACCACGAGCAAAGCAAATATCACACATAAGCAGGTTGAATCACATAACAAACATGATTTTAACCCCCCCGTTCAATACCCCCCCTCAGGAGATATTAACCCTCGATTCCAAGATACTAAAAGAGACTCACTGAGACACTTATGTTATCAGTTAGACCCGCAAGGTGGTAGCCTCTCGGGAAACATTCACATTACAGCACATTGCAAATAACGTAAAATGAAACGATCTTTCCGGAATCTACGCTGTGGAACAGGAACACGGCCTTTCAAGTTTGACGGATAGTAGCATCGCCTCCGCCATGGACTTGAGAGAACACAGCAGGCAGCGGAGCAAAGTTCGACAACGCAGATAGCTTGAGGACCTGTTAATATTAGTCGTGATGGTTTCGCAGAAAGAAACTCACTGCATCTCCGGACTCTAACTTTCATCCAAGCCCTCACTGAGAGACTGACAGGACTACTTAAAACTCCTGTCCCATGCAGAAGAGTACTACCCTCCATAAGAGACAAAAACAAAAATTAAAAATTCTGACACTTCTCTGCCATCCTCCTGGGATGAAAGGCAAAGAATAAGTTGGGGATGAGGGGAGTGGGAGGAGTATTTAAGCCTTTGGCTGGGTTGTCTTTGCCTCCTCCTGGTGGCCAGGTTCTTATTTCCCAAAAGTAATGAATGCAGCTGTGGACTCTTTCCATTTAAGAAGAAAATGCCTGTTTCTTATAGTTGGAGAATACAATGTCAGTAGTTGTAAGTGCCCCTATTACTTAATAGCAGCTGAGCATTTGGGATTAAAACCAAATAGAAGCTTACAGACTTTATAGAAATTTTGCTAAGGTGGTTTAAAAATAACATGCTTATAGCTATACTTCTATGTATGTTGTAATGGATGTGTTTGGTGCATCATTTAGATATGTTTACATAATGCTAATAGCGTGTTCTGCTAACTGCACATCCTCAAAAGGTTTTGTTTGAGTAATGACATAATATTTATGTAGAAGTTTTGCTTAAAATTGTGTGGCATATTTTATCTTATGTAAGTAGCAAATTGTAGCGATGTTACAGTAACACTTAGTTAATAAATTGATACATTGTAAAGGGTAAACCTTCATATTGTGGAGGTGGCCATTGGTGAAAAAGCACAGATTACATGGTGCCAGATATAGATAGCATTGTCCAGGTACAGTTAAATCTTGGTGTATTTGTGAGTCTCTACTTGGAGTGAGGATTCCTGCATACCAGTGTGGGGTCAAGTACTTATAGACTGCATGATAGAATATGGGACTCTTGTTTACTCTCTTCTTGAGCACAACATCAGGGTTAAGCTTCTGGGTGATCTGTATGCTCCTTTTTTTTAGTGCTGACTCGGCACATTAGCTTGCGGTCTAGGTAGCTAGTGATTTTATTACTACACTTGTACTTTATGTCTTATGTATTTGTTTATGGTGTCATTTAAAACAAGTTGTGGTGACCTTTTATACTCTTTGATACTGAATAAAGGATATATTTTTATAAATTAAGAATGCTGTATCCCGTCTTTGTCTGTGTGCGTTTTTTTTTTTTTTTTTTTCAAAACAGAATTTATGCTTACCTGATAAATTTCTTTCTCCTACGGTGTGTCCGGTCCACGGCTTCATCCTTACTTGTGGGAATATTCTCTTCCCTAACAGGAAATGGCAAAGAGAGCACAGCAAAAGCTGCCCATATAGCTCCCCCTCTGGCTCCGCCCCCCAGTCATTCGACCGACGGTTAGGAGAAAAAGGAGAAACTATAGGGTGCCGTGGTGACTGTAGTGTACAGAAATAAAAAATTTGAAACCTGACTAAAAAGCCAGGGCGGGCCGTGGACCGGACACACCGTAGGAGAAAGAAATTTATCAGGTAAGCATAAATTCTGTTTTCTCCTACATTGGTGTGTCCGGTGCACGGCTTCATCCTTACTTGTGGGAACCAATACCAAAGCTTTAGGACACGGATGAAGGGAGGGAACGGAAGGCACCACGGCTTGCAAAACCTTTCTCCCAAAAATAGCCTCCGAAGAAGCAAAAGTATCGAATTTGTAAAATTTGGCAAAAGTATGCAGAGAAGACCAAGTCGCTGCCTTACATATCTGATCAACAGAAGCCTCGTTCTTGAAGGCCCAAGTGGAAGCCACAGCTCTAGTAGAGTGAGCTGTAATTCGTTAAGGAGGCTGCCGTCCGGCAGTCTCATAAGCCAATCGGATGATGCTTTTCAGCCAAAAAGAAAGAGAGGTAGCAGTAGCTTTCTGTCCTCTCCTCTTACCAGAATAAACGACAAACAAAGATGAAGTCTGTCTGAAATCCTTTGTTGCTTCTAAGTAGAATTTTAAAGCACGGACACATCTAAATTGTGTAACAAACGTTCCTTCTTCGAAACTGGATTCGGACACAGAGAAGGAACAACTATTTCCTGGTTAATATTCCTGTTGGAAACCACTTTTGGAAGAAAAACATAATTTATGTAAGAACTTACCTGATAAATTCATTTCTTTCATATTAGCAAGAGTCCATGAGCTAGTGACGTATGGGATATACATTCCTACCAGGAGGGGCAAAGTTTCCCAAACCTCAAAATGCCTATAAATACACCCCTCGCCACACCCACAAATCAGTTTAATGTATAGCCAAGAAGTGGGGTGATAAGAAAAAAGTGCGAAAGCATAAAAAATAAGGAATTGGAATAATTGTGCTTTATACAAAAAAATCATAACCACCACAAAAAGGGTGGGCCTCATGGACTCTTGCTAATATGAAAGAAATTCATTTATCAGGTAAGTTCTTACATAAATTATGTTTTCTTTCATGTAATTAGCAAGAGTCCATGAGCTAGTGACGTATGGGATAATGACTACCCAAGATGTGGACAGCCAATTCCGCTGAAAATAATCCACACCCAAAATAAAGTTTAAATCTTATAATGAAAAAAACTGAAATTATAAGCAGAAGAATCAAACTGAAACAGCTGCCTGAAGTACTTTTCTACCAAAAACTGTTTCAGAAGAAGAAAACACATCAAAATGGTAGAATTTAGTAAAAGTATGCAAAGAAGACCAAGTGGCTGCTTTGCAAATCTGATCAACTGAAGCTTCATTCCTATACGCCCAGGAAGTAGAAACTGACCTAGTAGAATGAGCTGTAATCCTTTGAGGCGGAGTTTTACTCAACTCGACATAGGCATGATGAAACAAAGATTTTAACCAAGATGCCAAAGAAATGGCAGAAGCCTTCTGACCTTTCCTAGAACCGGAAAAGATAACAAATAGACTAGAAGTCTTTTGGAAATCCTTAGTAGCTTCAACATAATATTTCAAAGCTCTAACTACATCCAAAGAATGCAACAAGTTTTCCTTAGAATTCTTAGGATTAGGACACAATGAAGGAACCACAATTTCTCTACTAATGTTGTTAGAATTCACAACCTTAGGTAAAAATTTAAAAGAAGTTCGCAACACCGCCTTATCCTGATGAAAAATCAGAAAAGGAGACTCACAAGAAAGAGCAGATAATTCAGAAACTCTTCTTAGCAGAAGAGATGGCCAAAAGAAACAAAACTTTCCAAGAAAGTAATTTAATGTCTAGCGAATGCATAGGTTCAAACGGAGGAGCTTGAAGAGCCCTCAGAACCAAATTCAAACTCCAAGGAGGAGAGATTGACTTAATAACAGGTTTTATACGAGCCAAAGCTTGTACAAAACAATGAATATCAGGAAGACTAGCAATCTTTCTGTGAAAAAAAGAACAGAAAGAGCAGAGATTTGACCTTTCAAGGAACTTGCAGACAAACCTTATCCAAACCATCCTGAAGAAAACTGTAAAATTCTAGGAATTCTAAAAGAATGCCAAGAAAAAAGATGAGAAAAACACCAAGAAATGAAAATCTTCCAGACTCGATAATATATCTTCCTAGATACAGTTTTACGAGCCTGTAACATAGAATTAATCACAGAGTCAGAGAAACCTCTATGATTGAGAATCAAGCATTCAATCTCCATACCTTCAAATTGAAGGATTTGAGAACCTGATGGAAAAAAGGACCTTGCGATAGAAGGTCTGGTCTTAACGGAAGAGTCCACGGTTGGCAAGTGGCCATCCGGACAAGATCCGCATACCAAAACCTGTGAGGCCATGCTGGAGCCACCAGCAGAATAAACGAACGTTCCTTAGAATCTTGGAAAAAGAACTATAGGCGGAAAGATATAAGCAGGATGATACTTCCAAGGAAGTGACAATGCATCCACTACTTCCGCCTGAGGATCCCTGGATCTGGACAGATACCTGGGAAGCTTCTTGTTTAGATGAGAAGCCATCAGATCTATTTCTGGAAGTCCCCATATTTGAACAATCTGAAGAAATACCTCTGGGTGAAGAAACCATTCGCCCGGATGTAGTGTTTGGCGACTGAGATAATCCACTTCCCAATTGTCTATACCTGGGATATGAACCGCAGAAATTAGACAGGAGTTGGATTCCGCCCATACAAGTATTCGAGAGATTTCTTTCATAGCCAGAGGACTGTGAGTTCCTCCTTGATGATTGACATATGCCACGGTTGTGACATCGTCCGTCTAGAAACAAATGAACGACTCTCTCTTTAGAAGAGGCCACGACTGAAGAGCTCTGAAAATTGCACGGAGTTCCAAAAATGTTGATTGGTAATCTCACCTCCTGAGATTCCCAAACCCCTTGTGCTGTCAGAAACCCCCATACAGCTCCCCAACCTGTCAGATTTGCATCTGTTGAGATCACAGTCTAGGTTGGAGGAACAAAAAGAAGCCCCCTGAACTAAACAATGGTGATCTGTCCACCACGTCAGAGAGTGTCGAACAATCGGTTTTAAAGATATTAATTGAGATATCTTTGTATAATCCCTGCACCACTGGTTCAGCATACAGAGCTGAAGAGGTCGCATGTGAAAACGAGCAAAGGGAATCGCATCCAATGCAGCAGTCATAAGACCTAGAATTTCCATGCATAATGCTACCGAAGGGAATGATTGAGACTGAAGGTTTCGATAAGCTGAAACCAATTTCAGACGCCTCTTGTCCGTCAGAGACAGAATCAAGAACACTGAATCCATCAGGAAACCTAAAAAGGTTACCCTTGTCTGAGGAATCAAACGAACTTTTTGGTAAATTGATCCTCCAACCATGTTCTTGAAGAAACAACACTTATAAAAGACTGAAAAGGTTCTTTCTAGAGAACATGAGCAAAGGGAATTGAATCCAATGCTGTGGCCATAAGACCTAAAACTTCTATGCACATATAGCAACTGAAGGAAATAATAGAGACTAAAGGTACCGATAGACGGAACCCAATAACATTATCCCTTGTCTGATAGAGACAAGGACAGTGACACAAACTATCTGGAAACCTAAAAAAGGTGACCCTTGTGTGAGGGATCAAGAGCTTTAGAAAAGAAGATCCTCTAACTATGTCCTGAAGAGTAAGTGAATCATATGAGATTCCGCATCCTCAGAAAATAATCTGAATGAAAACAGAAAAATGAAAATATGTATTTATTGTATCTAATGAAAATAAATAATGCTATCAAAGACCATAAAAAGGCAAAATAGTTTGAATAAAACTCCAAAACCCGGTTCCTCAAAAGAAACTGGAAGAAAAACCGCAGAAGATTCCAGGTCTGAGCAGCGCTTGAACCCCATGGGTGCCCAGCCATGCTTCAACAGTACACAAAATATATTGGACAGAAACACAGTTAAAGAAAGTGTTAGCCTTGCTGGAATAAAATCAAAGAAATTTTGGACAAAATAAATTTCAAAGAAGCCTTAACCTGCCCCTTACCAGCCAAGCTGGAATACGGCAGGTACATCGCAAAATTAGGGAGCTGATTTCGAACTCCAATTATAGACATGTTACTTGGGAAAGAACTCAGGAATTCGTTCCTTAATAAGAACAACCAAACTAGTATAAGCTTAAAGTTTTAGTCTTAGAACTCAACCTTGAAGCCCAGAGTAACAGTTAAGAATTGAATCCAATTATAAAACAAATAATTGATTATCTTAGAACAAAGGAAATATGGATTTTTTTTTATTTTTTTTTAAAAATCACAAAATTCTTCTAGCTAAAAAAGCTAAAGACATAGATTAACCCTCATTTGCGAAAATATTCAATAAAATGAAGACACAAATGAAATTATTAGCATGATAGTCCGGTTTAAAGGACCAGCCAATACAGTGGACTTGCATAATCAATAAATGCAAAACAACAAGACAAATGCAACAGTGCCTAGTCTAGTAAATGTTGTCCCTTTAACAATGCTAAAATAAATCATAATCTGATACTTGATCTTAAAGTAAACAGAGAAAATGAAGCAATTGCAATATCCAAATAAATCACAGGACCAAGAAAAGTACCTGAAACTAAATAATTTTCCATGAATAAGATATAACTATCTAAAGGAAAATAAATACTATTTTGCTATAGAAACAATAGCATAATTAGTAGAATTAGAGATAGCCCCAATAAATTGGAGAACCCTCCAAATTGAATTTAACTGCTGGCAAAGAATATAGTTTAAAACCTTTGAAGAAGGAATAAAAGAAAATTCTCAGCATATTCCATTCCCTAGTATAGGGAATTGGAAAGAAAACCTCTAAAGAAATAAATAGGCAGAAATAATGTCAGCTAGTCTTAAAGAACTAGTTACCTTAATATCCAAAATAATCAACACCTTTTCAACAAAGAACAAATGTACTTTAATAATTGAAAAATAATAAAAAAGTAGATGTGTTAGTGTCAATATCTGATGAAGAAAATTTCTGAAAAAAACATCATCAGAGAAGGATAAATCAGTATGTTGTTGGTCATTTGAAACTTCAATAATTAAAAAAGAAGTGAAAAAGACCTAAAAATTTTATTAGAAAACACGAAGTCAGACAAAGCCTTTAACATAGAATCAGAAAAATGTTTCTTATAAGTCTTCTAAATATTTCTTGTAAGAAAAGAAAATATATAAAGCATAAATACTAATGGATTCCGCATGTAAAAGTATAACAAACCATAGCTAAAGATAAACATTTATAACATTTAAAATAAATGAACTTAGCTTTGGTAGAACTGAAACTCAGTTAAGCGTTTTTCCAAAAGTGGCTTCTGATTCAGAGTCCATTTGAGACATCTTGCAATATGTAATAGAAAAAACAACATATAAAGCAAAATTGATCAAAATCCTTAAATGACAGTTTCAGGAATGGGAAAAAAATGCCAATGAACAAGCTTCTAGCAACCAGAAGCAATAAATAATGAGACTTAAATATTGTGGAGACAACAATGACGCTCAAATTTTTTAGCGCCAAAAAAGCTGCCCACATTATTTGGCGCCTAAATGCTTTTGGCGCCAAAAATGGCGCCACATCCGGTAACGCCGACATTTTTTGGCGCAAAAACGTCAAAACAATGACGCAACTTCCGGCGACACGTATGACGCCGGAAATGACAAGAAAATTTTTGCGCCAAGAAAGTCTGCGCCAAGAATGACGCAATAAAATGAAGCATTTTCAGCCCCCGCGAGCCTAACAGCTCACAGGAAAAAAAGTCAAATTTTAAGGTAAGAAAAAATTTAATTTTTCATATGCATTATCCCAAATATGAAACTGACTGTCTGAAAATAAGGAACGTTGAACATCCTGAATCAAGGCAAATAAATGTTTAAACACATATATTTAGAACTTTATATAAAAGTGCCCAACCATAGCTTAGAGTGTCACAGAAAATAAGACTTACTTACCCCAGGACACTCATCTACATGTAGTAGAAAGCCAAACCAGTACTGAAATGAGAATCAGTAGAGGTAATGGTATATATAAGAGTATATCGTCGATCTGAAAAGGGAGGTAAGAGATGAATCTCTACGACCGATAACAGAGAACCTATGAAATAGACCCCGTAGAAGGAGATCATTGAATTCAAATAGGCAATACTCCCTTCACATCCCTCTGACATTCACTGCACGCTGAGAGGAAAACCGGGCTCCAACCTGCTGTGGAGCGCATATCAACGTAGAATCTAGCACAAACTTACTTCACCACCTCCACAGGAGGCAAAGTTTGTAAAACTGATTTGTGGGTGTGGTGAGGGGTGTATTTATAGGCATTTTGAGGTTTGGGAAACTTTGCCCCTCCTGGTAGGAATGTATATCCCATACGTCACTAGCTCATGGACTCTTGCTAATTACATGAAAGAAACAAGGTTTGGTACGCAAAACAACCTTATCTGTATGGAATACCAGATAGGGTGAATTACACTGCAAAGCAGACAATTCAGAAACTCTTCTAGCAGAAGAAATAGCAACCAAAAACAGAACTTTCCAAGATAGCAACTTAATATCTATGGAATGTAAAGGTTCAAACGGAACCCCTTGAAGAACTGAAAGAACTAAGTTTAGACTCCATGGAGGAGTCATGGGTCTGTAAACAGGCTTGATTCTGACTAAGGCCTGTACAAATGCCTGTACATCTGGCACTGCTGCCAGACGTTTGTGTAACAAAACAGACAGAGCAGATATTTGTCCTTTTAGAGAACTCGCTGACAACCCTTTATCCAAACCCTCTTGGAGAAAGGAGAGAATCCTAGGAATTTTAATTTTACTCCAAGAGAATCCCTTGGATTCACACCAACAGATATATTTTTTCCATATTTTATGGTAAATTTGTCAAGTTTGTAACTCCTTAAATGAGCAAACCGGAGCTAATTGTTCAATTTACCAGTTTAAACCCACTACAGTCCCTGCCACAGCCTTTGCTGCGACTTTACCTTTCCTTGGGGGTTATTCACCACAGAAATAAGCCTTCTAGAATCGTTTTTTATGGCCACAGGACCCTCTCACATGAAGCTGCATGCACTGCTTCCAGAAGTAACTGCGCAACTAAGGCGCGAAAATGAGGCCACCTCCCTCTGCATACCAGAGTGAAGGGGCCTTCCTGACTAGATTAGGTGTCTAAACGACTGCCAGACGTAATAAAAACATTCCCAAAAGTGTTTCCAAGTTCCAAAACACTCCAAAAGTCATATAAAAATTGTATAAATCAATCGATTTAGCCCACAATAGTGTCAACCAGTATATAGCCCATTTATAATAAGCCTACATTCTGTTATGAGTCTAAGAAAATGGCTTACCGATCCCATAAGGGAAAATGACAGTCTTCTAGCATTACTATGTCTTGTTAGAAAAGAGACTAGTCTAACCTTGAGCAGAAAAGTCTGAAAACTGTTCCCCCCAACTGAAGTTCTCTGGTTTCAACAGTCCTGCGTGGGAACAGCAATGGATTTTAGTTACTGCTGCTAAAATCATACTCCTCTTTAAACAGAACTCTTCATCACTTTCTGTTGTAGAGTAAATAGTACAAACCGGCACTATTTTAAAATAACAAACTCTTGATAGAAGAAATAAAAAACTACAACTAACACCACATACTCTTTACCATCCCCGTGGAGATGCTACTTGTACAGAGCGGCAAAGAGAATGAATGGGGGGCGGAGCCAGAGGGGGAGCTATATGGGCAGCTTTTGCTGTGCTCTCTTTGCCATTTCCTGTTAGGGAAGAGAATATTCCCACAAGTAAGGATGAAGCCGTGGACCAAACACACCAATGTAGGAGAAAAGAGCTTTATTACATAGTAGATAAGGTTGAAAAAAGACTGAAGTCCATCGAGTTCAACCTATACAAATCTAAAATACTTTCAAAAAGCTACAGTTAAGTTTAAATAACCCCATTAAAATGTGACCCATTTAATACTAGCAATCATATCCATGAATTTTGTTTATATACAGAAATTTATCCAGACTATTTTTAAATGTATCTATTGTATTGGCATTCACTACCTCCTTTGGTAATGAGTTCCACAATTTTATTGCTCTTAAAGTGAAAAAACGTTTCCGTTGCAGGAGATTAAATCTCCTTTCCTCCAACCTTAAATTATGACCTCTTGTCAGAAACAATTTTCTTGGAATAAACAGAGCTTCTGCCATCTCTGTATATGGGCCTTGAATATATTTATATAAAGTAATCATGTCACCTCTCAAGCGCCTTTTTTCTAAAGAAAAGACCCAGTTTGGCTAGCCTCTCCTCATAGGTTAATTTCTCCAATCCCCTTATTAGCTTTGTGGCCCTTCTCTGAACTTTTTCTAGTTCTGCAATATCTTTTTTAGCAATCGGTCCCCAGAACTGCACTCCAAACTCAAGGTGAGGTCTTACCAGGGCTTTATATAATGACAGAATTATGCTTTCCTCCCTTGAATCAATGCCTCTTTTAATACATGCTAGTGTCTTATTAGCCTTTGAAGCCACTGCCCTGCATTGTGCACCCATCTTTAGCTTGTTATCTATTACTACTCCCAAATCCCTTTCCTCCTGTGTTTGGCTAAGTCTTGTCCTATTTAAAAAATACGTAGCCTGCTTATTTTTACTTCCAAAATGTAGAACCTTGCATTTTTCCGTATTAAATCTCATTTTCCATTCACTTGCCCATAGTTCTAATTTTAGCAAATCCCTTTGTAAAGAGAGTTCGTCCTGCTCTGACCTAATGACCTTACTTAACTTAGTATCATCTGCAAAAAACATAATTTATGCTTACCTGATAAATTTATTTCTCTTGTAGTGTATCCAGTCCACGGATCATCCATTACTTGTGGGATATTCTCCTTCCCAACAGGAAGTTGCAAGAGGATCACCCACAGCAGAGCTGCTATATAGCTCCTCCCCTCACTGCCATATCCAGTCATTCGACCGAAACAAGCAGAGAAAGGAGAAACCATAGGGTGCAGTGGTGACTGTAGTTTAATTAAAATTTAGACCTGCCTGAAAAGGACAGGGCGGGCCGTGGACTGGATACACTACAAGAGAAATAAATTTATCAGGTAAGCATAAAACAGAATTTATGTTTACCTGATAAATTACTTTCTCCAACGGTGTGTCCGGTCCACGGCGTCATCCTTACTTGTGGGATATTCTCTTCCCCAACAGGAAATGGCAAAGCTGGTCACATGATCCCTCCTAGGCTCCGCCTTCCCCAGTCATTCGACCGACGTAAAGGAGGAATATTTGCATAGGAGAAATCATATGATACCGTGGTGACTGTAGTTAGAGAAAATAAATCATCAGACCTGATTAAAAAACCAGGGCGGGCCGTGGACCGGACACACCGTTGGAGAAAGTAATTTATCAGGTAAACATAAATTCTGTTTTCTCCAACATAGGTGTGTCCGGTCCACGGCGTCATCCTTACTTGTGGGAACCAATACCAAAGCTTTAGGACACGGATGATGGGAGGGAGCAAATCAGGTCACCTAGATGGAAGGCACCACGGCTTGCAAAACCTTTCTCCCAAAAATAGCCTCAGAAGAAGCAAAAGTATCAAATTTGTAAAATTTAGTAAAAGTGTGCAGTGAAGACCAAGTCGCTGCCTTACATATCTGATCAACAGAAGCCTCGTTCTTGAAGGCCCATGTGGAAGCCACGGCCCTAGTGGAATGAGCTGTGATTCTTTCAGGAGGCTGCCGTCCGGCAGTCTCATAAGCCAATCTGATGATGCTTTTAAGCCAAAAAGAGAGAGAGGTAGAAGTTGCTTTTTGACCTCTCCTTTTACCAGAATAAACAACAAACAAGGAAGATGTTTGTCTGAAATCCTTTGTAGCCTCTAAATAGAATTTTAGAGCACGAACTACATCCAAATTGTGCAACAAACGTTCCTTCTTTGAAACTGGATTCGGACACAAAGAAGGCACGACTATCTCCTGGTTAATATTTTTGTTAGAAACAACTTTCGGAAGAAAACCAGGTTTAGTACGCAAAACCACCTTATCTGCATGGAACACCAGATAAGGAGGAGAACACTGCAGAGCAGATAACTCTGAAACTCTTCTAGCAGAAGAAATTGCAACCAAAAACAAAACTTTCCAAGATAATAACTTGATATCAACGGAATGTAGGGGTTCAAACGGAACCCCCTGAAGAACTGAAAGAACTAAATTAAGACTCCAAGGAGGAGTCAAAGGTTTGTAAACAGGCTTGATTCTAACCAGAGCCTGAACAAAAGCTTGAACATCTGGCACAGCCGCCAGCTTTTTGTGAAGTAAAACAGATAAAGCAGAAATCTGTCCCTTCAAAGAACTTGCAGATAATCCTTTCTCCAAACCTTCTTGAAGAAAGGATAGAATCTTAGGAATTTTTATCTTGTTCCATGGGAATCCTTTAGATTCACACCAACAGATATATTTTTTCTATATTTTATGGTAGATTTTTCTAGTTACAGGCTTTCTGGCCTGAACAAGAGTATCAATGACAGAATCTGAGAACCCTCGCTTTGATAAAATCAAGCGTTCAATCTCCAAGCAGTCAGTTGGAGTGAGGCCAGATTCGGATGTTCGAACGGACCTTGAACAAGAAGGTCCTGTCTCAAAGGTAGCTTCCATGGTGGAGCCGATGACATATTCACCAGATCTGCATACCAAGTCCTGCGTGGCCACGCAGGAGCTATCAAGATCACCGATACCCTCTCCTGTTTGATCCTGGCTACCAGCCTGGGAATGAGAGGAAACGGTGGGAACACATAAGCTAGGTTGAAGCTCCAAGGTGCTACTAGTGCATCCACTAGAGTCGCCTTGGGATCCCTGGATCTGGACCCGTAGCAAGGAACCTTGAAGTTCTGACGAGACGCCATCAGATCCATGTCTGGAATGCCCCACAATTGAATTATTTGGGCAAAGATTTCCGGATGGAGTTCCCACTCCCCCGGATGAAATGTCTGACGACTCAGAAAATCCGCTTCCCAATTTTCCACTCCTGGGATGTGGATTGCAGACAAGTGGCAGGAGTGAGTCTCCGCCCATTGAATTATTTTGGTCACTTCTTCCATCGCCAGGGAACTCCTTGTTCCCCCCTGATGGTTGATATACGCAACAGTCGTCATGTTGTCTGATTGAAACCGTATGAATTTGGCCTTTGCTAGCTGAGGCCAAGCCTTGAGAGCATTGAATATCGCTCTCAGTTCCAGAATATTTATCGGGAGAAGAGATTCTTCCCGAGACCAAAGACCCTGAGCTTTCAGGGGTTCCCAGACCGCGCCCCAGCCCACCAAACTGGCGTCGGTCGTGACAATGACCCACTCTGGTCTGCGGAAGCTCATCCCTTGTGACAGGTTGTCCAGGGTCAGCCACCAACGGAGTGAATCTCTGGTCCTCTGATCTACTTGTATCGTCGGAGACAAGTCTGTATAATCCCCATTCCACTGACTGAGCATGCACAGTTGTAATGGTCTTAGATGAATTCGCGCAAAAGGAACTATGTCCATTGCCGCGACCATCAAACCTATTACTTCCATGCACTGCGCTATGGAAGGAAGAAGAACAGAATGAAGTACTTGACAAGAGCTTAGAAGTTTTGATTTTCTGGCCTCTGTCAGAAAAATCCTCATTTCTAAGGAGTCTATTATTGTTCCCAAGAAGGGAACTCTTGTTGACGGAGATAGAGAACTTTTTTCTACGTTCACTTTCCACCCGTGAGATCTGAGAAAGGCCAGGACAATGTCCGTATGAGCCTTTGCTTGTGGTAGAGACGACGCTTGAATCAGTATGTCGTCCAAGTAAGGTACTACTGCAATGCCCCTTGGTCTTAGCACCGCTAGAAGGGACCCTAGTACCTTTGTGAAAATTCTTGGAGCAGTGGCTAATCCGAATGGAAGTGCAACAAACTGGTAATGCTTGTCCAGAAAGGCGAACCTTAGGAACCGATGATGTTCCTTGTGGATAGGAATATGTAGATATGCATCCTTTAAATCCACCGTGGTCATGAATTGACCTTCCTGGATGGTAGGAAGAATTGTCCGAATGGTTTCCATTTTGAACGATGGAACCTTGAGAAATTTGTTTAGGATCTTGAGATCTAAGATTGGTCTGAATGTTCCCTCTTTTTTGGGAACTATGAACAGATTGGAGTAGAATCCCATCCCTTGTTCTCCTAATGGAACCGGATGAATCACTCCCATTTTTAACAGGTCTTCTACACAATGTAAGAATGCCTGTCTTTTTATGTGGTCTGAAGACAATTGAGACCTGTGGAACCTCCCCCTTGGGGGTAGCTCCTTGAATTCCAGAAGATAACCTTGGGAGACTATTTCTAGCGCCCAAGGATCCAGAACATCTCTTGCCCAAGCCTGAGCGAAGAGAGAAAGTCTGCCCCCCACCAGATCCGGTCCCGGATCGGGGGCCGACATCTCATGCTGTCTTGGTAGCAGTGGCAGGTTTCTTGGCCTGCTTACCTTTAAACACCAAAAAACTCTAAGCCATCTCCGTGGAGATGTTGCCTGTGCAACGGCAAAGAGAATGACTGGGGAAGGCGGAGCCTAGGAGGGATCATGTGACCAGCTTTGCTGGGCTCTTTGCCATTTCCTGTTGGGGAAGAGAATATCCCACAAGTAAGGATGACGCCGTGGACCGGACACACCTATGTTGGAGAAATTATGTTTTCTCTTGTTAAGTGTATCCAGTCCACGGATCATCCATTACTTGTGGGATACCAATACCAAAGCTAAAGTACACAGATGATGGGAGGGACAAGGCAGGAACTTAAACGGAAGGAACCACTGCCTGTAGAACCTTTCTCCCAAAAACAGCCTCCGAAGAAGCAATTTGTAAAATTTGGAAAAAGTATGAAGACCAAGTTGCAGCCTTGCAAATCTGTTCAACAGAGGCCTCATTTTTAAAGGCCCAGGTGGAAGCCACAGCTCTAGTAGAATGAGCTGTAATCCTTTCAGGAGGCTGCTGTCCAGTAGCCTGTAAGTAAAACTTCAAGGCACGGACTATGTCTAGATTATGCAAAAGACGTTCCTTCTTTGAAGAAGGATTAGGACATAATGATGGAACAACATTCTCTTGATTGATATTCTTGTTAGAAACCACCTTAGGTAAAAACCCAGGTTTTGTACGCAGAACAACTTTATCTGAATGAAAGATCAGATAAGGAGAATCACAATGTAAGGCAGATAACTCCGAGACTCTTCGAGCCAAGGAAATAGCCATCAGAAAAAGAACTTTCCATGAAAGAAGTTTGATATCAATAGAATGAAGGGGTTCAAACGGAACCCCTTGAAGAACTTTAAGAACCAAGTTTAAGCTCCATGGAGGAGCAACAGGTTTAAACACAGGCTTAATTCTAACTAAAGCCTGACAAAATGCCTGAACGTCTGGAACTTCTGCCAGACGCTTGTGTAAAAGAATAGACAGAGCAGAAATCTGTCCCTTTAAAGAACTAGCTGATAATCCTTTGTCCAAACCCTCTTGGAGGAAGGACAATATCCTAGGAATCCTAACCCTACTCCATGAGTAATTCTTGGATTCACACCAATGAAGATATTTACGCCATATCTTGTGGTAAATTTTCCTGGTGACAGGCTTTCGTGCCTGTATTAAGGTATCAATTACTGACTCTGAGAAGCCACGCTTTGATAGGATCAAGCGTTCCATCTCCATGCAGTCAGTCTCAGAGAAAGTAGATTCGGATGATTGAAAGGACCTTGTATTAGAAGGTCTTGTCTCAGAGGCAGAGTCCATGGTGGAAAGGATGACATGTCCAATAGGTCTGCATACCAGGTCCTGCGTGGCCACGCAGGCGCTATCAATATCACCAATGCTCTTTCCTGTTTGATTTTGGCAATCAGACGAGGGAGCAGAGGAAACAATGGAAACACATAAGCCAGGTTGAAGAACCAAGGCGCTGCTAGAGCATCTATCAGTGCCGCTTCTGGGTCCCTGGACCTGGATCCGTAACAAGGAAGCTTGGCGTTCTGGCGAGACGCCATGAGATCCAATTCTGGTTTGCCCCAACGGAGAACCAATTGAGCAAACACCTCTGGATGGAGTTCCCATTCCCCGGATGAAAAGTCTGACGACTTAGAAAATCCGCCTCCCAGTTCTCTACACCTGGGATATGGATCGCTGACAGGTGGCAAGAGTGAGTCTCTGCCCAGCGAATTATGTTGGAGACTTCTGACATCGCTAGGGAACTCCTGGTTCCCCCTTGATGGTTGATGTAAGCCACAGTCGTTATGTTGTCCGACTGAAATCTGATGAACCTCAGTGTTGCTAGCTGAGGCCAAGCCAGAAGAGCATTGAATATTGCTCTTAACTCCAGAATATTTATTGGGAGGAGTTTCTCCTCCCGAGTCCATGAACCCTGAGCCTTCAGGGAGTTCCAGATTGCACCCCAACCTAGAAGGCTGGCATCTGTTGTTACAATTGTCCAATCTGGTCTGCGAAAGGTCATACCCTTGGACAGATGGGCCCGAGATAACCACCAGAGAAGAGAATCTCTGGTTTCCTGATCCAGATTTAGTAGAGGGGACAAATCTGTGTAATCCCCATTCCACTGACTGAGCATGCATAATTGCAGCGGTCTGAGATGCAGGCGCGCGAATGGCACTATGTCCATCGCCGCTACCATTAAGCCGATTACTTCCATGCACTGAGCCACAGTGGGGCGCGGAATGGAGTGAAGAACACGGCAAGCATTTATAAGTTTTGATAACCTGGACTCCGTCAGGTAAATTTTCATTTCTACAGAATCTATTAGAGTCCCTAGGAAGGAAACCCTCGTGAGAGGAGATAGAGAACTCTTTTCTTCGTTCACTTTCCACCCATGCGACCTCAGGAATGCCAGAACTATCTCTGTATGAGATTTGGCAATTTGAAAGCTTGACGCCTGTATCAGGATATCGTCCAGGTAAGGAGCCACCGCTATGCCTCGCGGTCTTAGGACCGCCAGAAGCGAGCCCAGAACCTTTGTAAAAATTCTTGGTGCTGTAGCCAACCCGAATGGAAGAGCTACAAATTGGTAATGCCTGTCTAGAAAGGCAAACCTCAGGAACTGATGATGATTCTTGTGAATCGGAATGTGAAGGTCCACTGTGGTCATGTACTGACCCTCTTGGATCATGGGTAAAATGGTTCGAATAGTTTGCATCTTGAATGATGGAACTCTGAGGAATTTGTTTAGGATCTTTAAATCCAAAATTGGTCTGAAGGTTCCCTCTTTTTTGGGAACCACAAACAGATTTGAATAAAACCCCTGTCCTTGTTCCGTCCGCGGAACTGGATGGATCACTCCCATTACAAGGAGATCTTGCACGCAGCTTAGGAATGCCTCTTTCTTTATCTGGTTTGCAGATAATCTTGAAAGGTGAAATCTCCCTTGTGGAGGAGAAGCTTTGAAGTCCAGAAGATATCCCTGAGATATGATCTCCAACGCCCAGGGATCCTGAACATCTCTTGCCCACGCCTGGGCGAAGAGAGAGAATCTGCCCCCTACTAGATCCGTTGTAGGATAGGGGGCCGCTCCTTCATGCTGTCTTAGAGGCAGCAGCAGGCTTTCTGGCCTGCTTGCCCTTGTTCCAAGACTGGTTAGGTTTCCAGGCCTGCTTGGATTGAGCAAAAGTTCCCTCTTGTTTTGAAGCAGAGGAAGTTGATGCTGCACCTGCCTTGAAATTTCGAAAGGCACGAAAATTAGACTGTTTGGCCTTTGATTTGGCCCTGTCCTGAGGAAGGGTATGACCCTTACCTCCAGTAATGTCAGCAATAATTTCTTTCAAACCAGGCCCAAATAAGGTCTGCCCCTTGAAAGGAATGTTGAGTAATTTAGACTTTGAAGTCACATCAGCTGACCAGGATTTGAGCCATAGCGCCCTACGCGCCTGGATGGCGAATCCGGAATTCTTAGCCGTTAGTTTATTCAAATGAACAATGGCATCAGAAACAAATGAGTTAGCTAGCTTAAGAGTTCTAAGCTTGTCAACAATTTCAGTCAATGGAGCTGTATGGATGGCCTCTTTCAGGGCCTCAAACCAGAATGCCGCCGCAGCAGTGACAGGCGCAATGCATGCAAGGGGCTGTAAAATAAAACCTTGTTGAATAAACATTTTCTTAAGGTAACCCTCTGATTTTTTATCCATTGGATCTGAAAAAGCACAACTGTCCTCAACCGGGATAGTGGTACGCTTTGCTAAAGTAGAAACTGCTCCCTCCACCTTAGGGACAGTCTGCCATAAGTCCTGTGTAGTGGCATCTATTGGAAACATTTTTCTAAATATAGGAGGTGGGCCTATCCCACTCCTTACTAATAATTTCTGTAAGCCTTTTAGGTATTGGAAAAACATCAGTACTCACCGGCACTGCATAGTATTTATCCAGCCTACACAATTTCTCTGGCACTGCAATTGTGTCACAGTCATTCAGAGCAGCTAATACCTCCCCAAGCAATACACGGAGGTTCTCAAGTTTAAATTTAAAATTAGAAATCTCTGAATCAGGTCTTCCCGATTCAGAGACGTCACCCACAGACTGAAGCTCTCCTTCCTCAGGTTCTGCATATTGTGACGCAGTATTAGACATGGCTCTTACAGCATCTACGCGCTCTGTATCTCGTCTAACCCCAGAGCTATCGCGCTTGCCCCTCAATTCAGGCAATCTGGATAATACCTCTGACAGGGTATTATTCATGATTGCAGCCATGTCCTGCAAAGTAATCGCTATGGGCGTCCCTGATGTACTTGGCGCCATATTAGCGTGCGTCCCTTGAGCGGGAGGCGAAGGGTCCGACACGTGGGGAGAGTTAGTCGGCATAACTTCCCCCTCGACAGACCCCTCTGGTGACAATTCTTTTATAGATAAAGACTGATCTTTACTGTTTAAGGTGAAATCAATACATTTAGTACACATTCTCCTATGGGGCTCCACCATGGCTTTTAAACATAATGAACAAGTATCCTCTGTTTCAGACATGTTTGTACAGACTAGCAATGAGACTAGCAAGCTTGGAAAACACTTTAAAGCAAGTTAACAAGCAATATAAAAAAACGTTACTGTGCCTTTAAGAGAAACAAATTTTGACAAAAATTGAAATAACAGTGAAAAAAGGCAGTTATACTAACAAAATTTTTACAGTGTATGTAACAAGTCAGCAGAGCATTGCACCCACTTGCAAATGGATGATTAACCCCTTAATAACAAAAACAGAATAATAAATGACAAAAACGTTTTTTTAAACACATTCACAACAACTGCCACAGTCTACTGTGATTGTTAGCCTCCTCAATCACGACTTTGAAGCCTTTTGTGCCCTTCAGAGATGTCCTGTATCATGCAGAGGGAAGCTGAATGTCTCTGTCAGTATTTTTATCTGCACAGAAAAGCACTAAAATAGGCCCTTCCCACTCATATTGCAATAGTGGAAAGCCTGTTACTAGGCAAAAATCAAGCCAGCCATGTGGAAAAAAAAAAAACTAGGCCCCAATAAGTTTTGTCACCAAACATATATAAAAACGATTAACATGCCAGCAAACGTTTTATATTACACTTTTATAAGAGTATGTATCTCTGTTAATAAGCCTGATACCAGTCACTATCACTGCATTTAAGGCTTAACTTACATTAATCCGGTATCAGCAGCATTTTTCTAGCAAATTCCATCCCTAGAAATATGTTAACTGCACATACCTTATTACAGGAAAACCTGCACGCTATTCCCCCTCTGAAGTTACCTCACTCCTCAGAATATGTGAGAACAGCAAAGGATCTTAGTTACTTCTGCTAAGATCATAGAAATCACAGGCAGATTCTTCTTCTAATGCTGCCTGAGATGAAATAGTACACTCCGGTACCATTTAAAAATAACAAACTTTTGATTGAAGTTAAAAAACTAACTATAATACACCACTCTCCTCTTACTACGTCCATCTTTGTTGAGAGTTGCAAGAGAATGACTGGATATGGCAGTGAGGGGAGGAGCTATATAGCAGCTCTGCTGTGGGTGATCCTCTTGCAACTTCCTGTTGGGAAGGAGAATATCCCACAAGTAATGGATGATCCGTGGACTGGATACACTTAACAAGAGAAATAGAGATGTCGCTATTTAATCCTTGCTCCAAGTCATTTATAAAAATATTAAAAAGAACAGGGCCCAGTACTGATCCCTGGGGGACGCCAATGATTACCTTTGTCCAATCTGAGTATGATCCATTTACTACTACTCGTTGCTCCCTATCTTTTATCCAGTTATTTATCCATGAGCTAACATTTTCAGCTATTCCCAGTCCCTTAATTTTGTGCATTAATCTCTCATGTGGCACTGTATCAAATGCCATTGCAAAATCCAAGTATATCACATCAACTGATTCCCCTTTATCTATATTTTTACTTACTTCCTCGTAGAATCTAATTAGATTAGTTTGACATGATCTATTTCTCCTAAAGCAATGCTGATTAGAACTCATAATCTTGTTTACACGAATATGCTCATCAATATAATCCCTTATAATCCCTTCAAATATCTTCCCCACTATTGATGTCAGACTAACTGGTCTATAGCTTCCTGGATCATCCCTGCTTCCCTTTTTGAAGAGTGGCACCACATCAGCTTTATGCCAATCCTGGGGTACCATGCCTGAGGATAATGAGTCTTGAAAAATTAAGAGTAAAGGTTTGTCTATAACAGTGCTAAGTTCCCTTAACACCCTTGGGTGTATTCCATCTGGGCCTGGAGTTTTATTTACCTTAATATTTTCCATTTTTTTCCTGATATCCTCTAAACAAAACCCAGTTAGTAGTATGGACTGGCATGTTCTATTCTGTTCCAAAGTATCATTCAATGGTTCCTCTCTTGTGTATACTGAAGAAAAAAACTGGTTTAGTACCTCAGCCTTCTCCCTGTCATTATTTATCATGCTACCCCCCTCCACGCATTTTAATGTACCTATATTATCCTTCTTAGATTTTTTGCTATTTATGTACTTAAAGAACCTTTTAGGGTTAGACTTAGAATAATTGGCAATTAATTTTTCATTTTCAATTTTGCTAATTTGATTGCTTTTTTGCATGCTTTGTTACATTCCTTATAAATATTGTATGCTGAGTCTGTACTATTTTCTTTTAATAATTTAAATGCCCTACGTTTTTTCCTAATTTCTCTTAACACATTTTTATTTAGCCATAACGGCTTTGTTTTTTTATTTTTATAACCATATGGTATGTGTTGATATGTATATTTATTTAACAAATGTTTAAACATTATCCATTTATCCTCTGTATTTTTATTAGAAAATACATTGTCCCAATTTATATTATTTAATGATTTCCTTAAATCGTTGAATTTTGCTTTCTTGAAATTAAAAGTCTTAGTTAAGCCTTTAAAACACTGCATATGAAAAGAGATTTCAAATGTGACCATGTTATGATCACTGTTACCCAAATGTTCTTTAACTTCTATGTTTGATATTATATCTGTATTGTTTGATAGCACTAAATCCAATATAGCTTTACTCCTAGTTGGCTCCTCTATTAATTGTGACAAGAAGTTATCCCTGAGAACATTTAAAAATCTATAAATTATCAATGGGGGGCCCAATCTGCCCCCGTTAGAACATAAACATAAAGAAGGTTGTAGGTTGCAAGTAGCTAAAGACTAGGGTACCAGAAGACAAGTACTCAACATATGACATATAGTAATTACAGTACCAACCATCAATTAGAGGGGAGACTTTAGGGTCTCAAAGGACTCTGGTAAGAAAATATGGAAATAGGGAGGAGGAGAGGGAGGGAGGGATGTCATTTGTGTGTGTGTGGGGGGGGGGGGGGAATATGCATAGACTACAATTTGCTGGGTGTACAAGTCCTAGGTCATGTCCTTCATTCACCAAAGTTCAGTTAGTCTAAAGACAGTACATTAGGTTTCCAGTTCGTATCGTAAGTTCCTTTCCAGTCAGTCCAAGTTAGTTCAAACAAGTCAGAGTTACCCAATTTGTAGAAGATATCTTTCTCCATAGTGTATAGATAAGCCATATAAGAACAAACCCTAGACCAACTAGGCAGGGATTCATTCTTCCAATCACAAGCTATTAAGTGTTTTATTGACATAAAGAGGTAAATGCTTATATATGCATGGTGCTTAGGAAGAGTGTGCACACCAATTATTATTATTATTATTATTATTATTATTATACTTTATTTATTAAAGGGACAGTATACTATAAAATTGTTTTTCCCTTAATGTGTTTCCAATTACTTTTTTACCAGCTGCAGAGTATAAAATGTATGAGATTTGCTTTTTTAAGGTTTATTTGTGTATATGAATTAGCTGATTTTGTGTTTTGAAGCCACAACCTAATAAAATGGGTTGAGCTTGTAGGTATAATCAGATCTCATTACTTTATCACATTGTGTACATATACCTGCTTCTTTATCTTATATCTGTCCGTAAACCAATCACCAATACTTGGAGAGAACAATGGAAAATTAACATTTTATTACCTTATTTCTTCTATAACCCACTGGAAGTGTAATTTATTTTACTGGCTGTGTTAACACAGCTTGGCCTTGAGTCCAAAAACTTTTAGAATAGGTGGGGATACCACAGGCTAAATCAACTAATTCAAATGCCAATATAAGGGTAATGGAAATACTTGTAAACAATTTAATACACTCCAGCAGGTAAAGTGGATCATTGGGAACAAATTAAAGGGGAGAAACATTTTGAGTAAACTGTCCCTTTAAGCGCCAACATATTCCGCAGTGTTATTGCAGTAGTCAAGTCGGGAGATAACAAGGGAGTGGATAATTTGCTTTGTGGTGTCAGCGCTCAGAAAAGGGCAAATTTTGGAAATATTGCGTAGATGATTGCGGCAGGATGTAGAAAGCGATTGGATATGGGGGACGAAGGATAGGTTTGAGTCAAGTGTGACTCCGAGGCAGCGGACTTGGGGTGATGGGGAAATGGTGATGCCGTCAACAGGGAGAGAGAAGTCAGAAGTCGGCGTAGAGCTTGAGGGGGGGATAAGAAGGAGCTCAGTCTTGGACATGTTAATCTTTAGGTGGTGAGAGGCCATCCAGGAAGAAATACCAGATAAGCAGTTGCTGACATGAGATAGGACAGAGGGAGAGAGAGCAGGGGTGGAGAGGTAGATCTGAGTGTCATCAGCATAGAGGTGATATTTGAAGCCATAACTGTTGATAAGTAGGAGGGCAACCGAAGGTGAGCTGCTAAGAGATATACCTAGTTTGGGGAGAACCCAAATGCATCTATTCCATAAAGGGCGAAGTTTGGGACATTCCCACCAAATGTGCTAGGAGTCACCCCTCTGGCCACAGCCTCTCCAACAATGAGGGGACGTACCAGGGAAAATTTTTGCCAGTCTAGTAGGGACATAATACCAGTGGGCCAACAGTTTATAGTAGGTTCCAATAGGGTGGTGCAATGTATAGATTTCTGGGTGCGTTCAAGGGTGTGTCCCCAGGTGTCTGGAGTGACTGACCTCCCAAGCAGGGACTCCCATCTCAAAAGGTGAGCCCCTGTCTCCGATTGTGGGTTAAGGCCCAGGAGGGTGTAATGGCGGGAAAGGGGTCTACTAAGTCTAATGCCTTGATTCCATGTGGTCTCCCAAGGGGTTAGGGGGCGGACCAGCGCAGGCTTGAAGCCCCAGCTAATCAAGAAACTTTTAATTCTATGATATTCAAATAACATAATTTATGTAAGAACTTACCTGATAAATTCATTTCTTTCATATTAGCAAGAGTCCATGAGCTAGTGACGTATGGGATATACATTCCTACCAGGAGGGGCAAAGTTTCCCAAACCTCAAAATGCCTATAAATACACCCCTCACCACACCCACAATTCAGTTTTACGAATAGCCAAGAAGTGGGGTGATAAAAAAGTGCGAAAGCATATAAAATAAGGAATTGGAATAATTGTGCTTTATACAAAATCATAACCACCACAAAAAAAGGGCGGGCCTCATGGACTCTTGCTAATATGAAAGAAATGAATTTATCAGGTAAGTTCTTACATAAATTATGTTTTCTTTCATGTAATTAGCAAGAGTCCATGAGCTAGTGACGTATGGGATAATGACTACCCAAGATGTGGATCTTTCCACACAAGAGTCACTAGAGAGGGAGGGATAAAATAAAGACAGCCAATTCCTGCTGAAAATAATCCACACCCAAAAATAAAGTTTAACGAAAAACATAAGCAGAAGATTCAAACTGAAACCGCTGCCTGAAGTACTTTTCTACCAAAAACTGCTTCAGAAGAAGAAAATACATCAAAATGGTAGAATTTAGTAAAAATATGCAAAGAGGACCAAGTTGCTGCTTTGCAGATCTGGTCAACCGAAGCTTCATTCCTAAACGCCCAGGAAGTAGAAACTGACCTAGTAGAATGAGCTGTAATTCTCTGAGGCGGAGTTTTACCCGACTCAACATAGGCAAGATGAATTAAAGATTTCAACCAAGATGCCAAAGAAATGGCAGAAGCTTTCTGGCCTTTTCTAGAACCGGAAAAGATAACAAATAGACTAGAAGTCTTACGAAAAGATTTCGTAGCTTCAACATAATATTTCAAAGCTCTAACAACATCCAAAGAATGCAACGATTTCTCCTTAGAATTCTTAGGATTAGGACATAATGAAGGAACCACAATTTCTCTACTAATGTTGTTGGAATTCACAACTTTAGGTAAAAATTCAAAAGAAGTTCGCAACACCGCCTTATCCTGATGAAAAATCAGAAAAGGAGACTCACAAGAAAGAGCAGATAATTCAGAAACTCTTCTGGCAGAAGAGATGGCCAAAAGGAACAAAACTTTCCAAGAAAGTAATTTAATGTCCAATGAATGCATAGGTTCAAACGGAGGAGCTTGAAGAGCTCCCAGAACCAAATTCAAACTCCAAGGAGGAGAAATTGACTTAATGACAGGTTTTATACGAACCAAAGCTTGTACAAAACAATGAATATCAGGAAGAATAGCAATCTTTCTGTGAAAAAGAACAGAAAGAGCAGAGATTTGTCCTTTCAAAGAACTTGCGGACAAACCCTTATCTAAACCATCCTGAAGAAACTGTAAAATTCTCGGTATTCTAAAAGAATGCCAGGAAAAATGATGAGAAAGACACCAAGAAATATAAGTCTTCCAGACTCTATAATATATCTCTCTCGATACAGATTTACGAGCCTGTAACATAGTATTAATCACAGAGTCAGAGAAACCTCTTTGACCAAGAATCAAGCGTTCAATCTCCATATCTTTAAATTTAAGGATTTCAGATCCTGATGGAAAAAAGGACCTTGTGACAGAAGGTCTGGTCTTAACGAAAGAGTCCACGGTTGGCAAGAGGCCATCCGGACAAGATCCGCATACCAAAACCTGTGAGGCCATGCCGGAGCTACCAGCAGAACAAACGAGCATTCCTTCAGAATCTTGGAGATTACTCTTGGAAGAAGAACTAGAGGCGGAAAGATATAGGCAGGATGATACTTCCAAGGAAGTGATAATGCATCCACTGCCTCCGCCTGAGGATCCCGGGATCTGGACAGATACCTGGGAAGTTTCTTGTTTAGATGGGACGCCATCAGATCTATTTCTGGAAGTTCCCACATTTGAACAATCTGAAGAAATACCTCTGGGTGAAGAGACCATTCGCCCGGATGCAACGTTTGGCGACTGAGATAATCCGCTTCCTAATTGTCTACACCTGGGATATGAACCGCAGAGATTAGACAGGAGCTGGATTCCGCCCAACCCAAAATTCGAGATACTTCTTTCATAGCCAGAGGACTGTGAGTCCCTCCTTGATGATTGATGTATGCCACAGTTGTGACATTGTCTGTCTGAAAACAAATGAACGATTCTCTCTTCAGAAGAGGCCAAAACTGAAGAGCTCTGAAAATTGCACGGAGTTCCAAAATATTGATCGGTAATCTCACCTCCTGAGATTCCCAAACTCCTTGTGCCGTCAGAGATCCCCACACAGCTCCCCAACCTGTGAGACTTGCATCTGTTGAAATTACAGTCCAAGTCGGAAGCACAAAAGAAGCCCCCTGAATTAAACGATGGTGATCTGTCCACCATGTTAGAGAGTGTCGAACAATCGGTTTTAAAGATATTAATTGAGATATCTTTGTGTAATCCTTGCACCATTGCTTCAGCATACAGAGCTGAAGAGGTCGCATGTGAAAACGAGCAAAGGGGATCGCGTCCGATGCAGCAGTCATAAGACCTAGAATTTCCATGCATAAGGCTACCGAAGGGAATGATTGTGACTGAAGGTTTCGACAAGCTGCAATCAACTTTAGACGTCTCTTGTCTGTTAAAGACAGAGTCATGGACACTGAATCCATCTGGAAACCCAGAAAGGTTACCCTTGTCTGAGGAATCAAAGAACTTTTTGGTAAATTGATCCTCCAACCATGATCTTGAAGAAACAACACAAGTCGATTCGTATGAGATTCTGCTAAATGTAAAGACTGAGCAAGTACCAAGATATCGTCCAAATAAGGAAATACCACAATACCCTGTTCTCTGATTACAGACAGCAGGGCACCGAGAACCTTTGTAAAAATTCTTGGAGCTGTAGCTAGGCCAAACGGCAGAGCCACAAACTGGTAATGCTTGTCCAGAAACGAGAATCTCAGGAACTGATAATGATCTGGATGAATCGGAATATGCAGATATGCATCCTGTAAATCTATTGTGGACATATAATTCCCTTGCTGAACAAAAGGTAAGATAGTCCTTACAGTTACCATCTTGAATGTTGGTATCCTTACATAATGATTCAATATTTTTAGATCCAGAACTGGTCTGAAAGAATTCTCCTTCTTTGGTACAATGAAGAGATTTGAATAAAACCCCATCCCCTGTTCCGGAACTGGAACTGGCATAATTACTCCAGTCAACTCTAGATCTGAAACACATTTCAGAAATGCTTGAGCTTTTACTGGATTTACTGGGACACGGGAAAGAAAAAATCTCTTTGCAGGAGGTCTCAACTTGAAACCAATTCTGTACCCTTCTGAAACAATGCTCTGAATCCAAAGATTGTGAACAGAATTGATCCAAATTTCCTTGAAAAAACGTAACCTGCCCCCTACCAGCTGAGCTGGAATGAGGGCCGCACCTTCATGTGGACTTAGAAGCAGGCTTTGCCTTTCTAGCTGGCTTGGATTTATTCCAGACTGGAGATGGTCTCCAAACTGAAACTGCTCCTGAGGATGAAGGATCAGGCTTTTGTTCTTTGTTGAAACGAAAGGAACGAAAACGATTATTAGCCCTGTTTTTACCTTTAGATTTTTTATCCTGTGGTAAAAAAGTTCCTTTCCCACCAGTAACAGTTGAAATAATGGAATCCAACTGAGAACCAAATAATTTGTTACCCTGGAAAGAAATAGAAAGTAAAGTTGATTTAGAAGCCATATCAGCATTCCAAGTTTTAAGCCATAAAGCTCTTCTAGCTAAAATAGCTAGAGACATAAACCTGACATCAACTCTGATAATATCAAAAATGGCATCACAGATAAAATTATTAGCATGCTGAAGAAGAATAATAATATCATGAGAATCACGATGTGTTACTTGTTGCGCTAAAGTTTCCAACCAAAAAGTTGAAGCTGCAGCAACATCAGCCAAAGATATAGCAGGTCTAAGAAGATTACCTGAACACAGATAAGCTTTTCTTAGAAAGGATTCAATTTTCCTATCTAGAGGATCCTTAAACGAAGTACCATCTGACGTAGGAATAGTAGTACGTTTAGCAAGGGTAGAAATAGCCCCATCAACTTTAGGGATCTTGTCCCAAAATTCTAATCTGTCAGACGGCACAGGATATAATTGCTTAAAACGTTTAGAAGGAGTAAATGAATTACCCAAATTATCCCATTCTTTGGAAATTACTGCAGAAATAGCATTAGGAACAGGAAAAACTTCTGGAATAACCACAGGAGCTTTAAATACCTTATCTAAACATTTAGAATTAGTATCAAGAGGACCAGAATCCTCTATTTCTAAAGCAATTAGTACTTCTTTAAGTAAAGAACGAATAAATTCCATTTTAAATAAATATGAAGATTTATCAGCATCAACCTCTGAGACAGAATCCTCTGAACCAGAGGAATCATCAGAATCAGAATGATGATGTTCATTTAAAAATTCATCTGTAGGGAGAGAAGTTTTAAAAGATTTTTTACGTTTACTAGAAGGAGAAATAACAGACATAGCCTTCTTTATGGATTCAGAAACAAAATCTCTTATATTATCAGGAACATTCTGCACCTTAGATGTTGAAGGAACAGCAACAGGCAATGGTACTTTACTAAAGGAAATATTATCTGCTTTAACAAGTTTGTCATGACAATCAATACAAACAACAGCTGGAGGAATAGCTACCAAAAGTTTACAGCAGATACACTTAGTTTTGGTAGATTCAGCACTTGACAGCGATTTTCCTGTAGTATCTTCTGACTCAGATGCAACGTGAGACATCTTGCAATATGTAAGAGAAAAAACAACATATATATAAAGCAAAATTGATCAAATTCCTTAAATGACAGTTTCAGGAATGGGAAAAAATGCCAAAGAACAAGCTTCTAGCAACCAGAAGCAATAAAAAATGAGACTTAAATAATGTGGAGACAAAAGCGACGCCCATATTTTTTCGCGCCAAATAAGACGCCCACATTATTTGGCGCCTAAATGCTTTTTGGCGCCAAAAATGACGCCACATCCGGAACGCCGACATTTTATGACGCCGGAAACGGAAATATAATTTTTGCGCCAAAAAAGTCCGCGCCAAGAATGACGCAATAAAATGAAGCATTTTCAGCCCCCGCGAGCCTAACAGCCCACAGGGAAAAAGTCAAATTTTAAGGTAAGAAAAATGTTAAATTAAAATGCATTATCCCAAATATGAAACTGACTGTCTGAAAATAAGGAAAGTTGAACATTCTGAGTCAAGGCAAATAAATGTTTGAATACATATATTTAGAACTTTATAAACAAAGTGCCCAACCATAGCTAGGAGTGTCACAGAAAATAAGACTTACTTACCCCAGGACACTCATCTACATATAGCAGATAGCCAAACCAGTACTGAAACGAGAATCAGCAGAGGTAATGGTATATATAAGAGTATATCGTCGATCTGAAAAGGGAGGTAAGAGATGAATCTCTACGACCGATAACAGAGAACCTATGAAATAGACCCCGTAGAAGGAGATCACTGCATTCAAATAGGCAATACTCTCCTCACATCCCTCTGACATTCACTGCACGCTGAGAGGAAAACCGGGCTCCAACTTGCTGCGGAGCGCATATCAACGTAGAATCTAGCACAAACTTACTTCACCACCTCCATCGGAGGCAAAGTTTGTAAAACTGAATTGTGGGTGTGGTGAGGGGTGTATTTATAGGCATTTTGAGGTTTGGGAAACTTTGCCCCTCCTGGTAGGAATGTATATCCCATACGTCACTAGCTCATGGACTCTTGCTAATTACATGAAAGAAATCATATACTGTGGTAGAACCAGTTCGGTACCGATCTGAGTAATGGGTCTAAATCCGACCCTCGGTGGAGAGAGCCAGAGGTCCAAGACCACGTTGACACCCAGCTGAGCCCATTTCAATGAGTGTCCTGCAAAACCGCTAGTAATCCAGCAAGAGAAGTGATAGGGGAGGGGTGCTGGGCTATGTGTCCAGAGTGGCGTATTTTGTCCCAGAAATAGACATTCCCGAATGATAGGGTTCGACAAAGTCAGTTCCCTACGACAATGCGGGGGCGTCCAGATTAAGTCTCGTAAATCTAGGTTGTAAGGCAAAGAGGCCTGCTCAATGGAGCACCATTTGCAGGAGGATTGTTTAACTCCCCACTGCGAGACGTAGGTGAGCATTGCCCCCTTGTAATATCCAATTATCAAGGGAGAACCCAATCCACCCCGCTCCCGAGGTAGTTGCAGAATTTTTGAAACGTTTAATTTATAGAAAGAGTGAGCATTAAATTCTTCCACGATTTGCAAGAGTCTGGGAAGAGTAAGTGTGAGGTCAGACGAGAAAAGTGTTATATCATCTGCGAACAAAGGAATTTTATGCCTGGTGCCACATAGGGTGACTCCACACATACGGGGTTCCGCTCTAATCTGTTCAGCTAGAGGCTCAATGGCTAGCGCAAAGAGCAGGGGCGATAAGGGGTAGCCCTGCCTCGTTCCGTTGGATATAGTGAAGGGGGATGTTTAGAAACCAAGTCCCCTCACTAGGGCAGAAGGGGTAGAATATAGGGCCTTAATTGCCCCTATAAGGTCGCTAGGGAATCGAAAGATATCGAGCACTTCCCACAGGAACTGCCATCTCAATCGATCGAAGGCCTTTTCGGCATCTAAGGAGATAATCGCCACTGGTTTGTGAAGGCTGGAGGAGAGGCTCAGAACGTTTAACAGCCTCCTGGTATTATCAGGTCCCTCTCTTTTTGGGATAAACCCCACCTGATCTGGATTGATCAAGTGAGGAAGGAAGTTAGCAATGCAATTAGCCAGGAGTTTTGAGTAAAATTTAATGTCAGTATTAATTAGCAAAATTGGCCTATAGCTGGCGCAGAGGGTAGGGTCCTTATTGGGTTTTAGGATTGTTATGATGGTGGCTTTTAGGAATTCTTTCTTAAACACACCCTTGTTCCAGGCAAGGTTAAAAAGTCTGAGGAGAACAGGGGAAAGTTCTTAGGAGTAAATTTTATAGAAGTGTACAGGAAAACCATCAGGGCCTGGGGATTTAAAGGACTTTGAGTTCTTAATTACTTGTTACACTTCCCTAATAGAGAACGGGGAAGTCAGGGACTCTCTTTGGTCAGATGAGAGGGACGGGAGGTTCAAGGACTTCAAATACTCACGCACTTTATCTAGAGAGGCCGAGTGGGGACTTTCAGATTTATCTATATTATAGAGATTGGAATAGTATTCGGCAAATGCCTCCCCAATCTGCGATGGGATTTTGAGAAGGGAACCTGCAGTTGAAATGCTATGTATTCGTGAGGCACTGGTTCTGTTTCTAAGTTTATTGGCAAGAAGGGTGTCTGCCTTATTGCTCTTGTAATAAAACAATTGTTTTAATTTGGTTAGATTGTCTTGGGATCTCCTGAGTTTGATTTGTGAGATGTGAGTCTTAATGTCAGATATCTGTACTGCTAGAGATAAGGGTGTAACCCTATTTTGAGATTCTAGTGTCCTCAGCTTAATGTGAGCCTGCGATAAAGTTAGTCCCATTTGTCTTCTAAGGTTCGCCTGCTTAGATATCATGACCCCTCTAATGGTCGCTTTTGCGGCACCCCATAGGGTGTCATCTCTAACTTGAGCATTATCGTTAGCGCATATGAAATGCTTTATTTCTGTGCGCAGACTTTCTCTGAAAGGAATGTCATGTAAGAGGTTATTTGGCACATGCCAAGCGGCTCTAACACCAGTGGTGTTAGTGGAAATAATATCAGCAAGGACACAGTCGTGGTCAGACCAGGGGCCGAGAGAGATAGAAGCCTTGGTAGTGAGGTCAAGTGAGTCTGCTGAAGAGAAGATATAGTCTGGAATATTGTCGGTGCGGCTGTGAGTAATGTGTGTAGTCATGATCCCTAAAATGAGTAGCCCTCCAAATGTCATAATAACCCGAACAGGGCATAAGGTTACGAAATTTGATGGCAAGTCGCTCCGCAGCTAGGTGCGTCTTGGGTGAGTCAGAGGATTTTCTATCTTCTTTCGGGTCCCAGACCATGTTAAAGTCAACCGAAATAATGACTCTACCCTGTTTGAACTGATCTATCACATGGAGAATGTGCTTCAGACACTTAGGTTGGTGCGTATTGGGCAGATAAACAGAAACAAGAGTGTATAGTACATGATTAAGCTTGCAGATCAGGATGACATATCTGGCCTGTGGGTACTTGATGGTCAGGATGGGCTCAAAGGCCAGTCGTCTGTGTAGGAGAATAGCAGTGCCCCTGGCCTTTTTATTGAAGGGGGCATGTTCAATGTGTGTATATGTAATAGAGGAGAGTCTGAGCGGATCACTAGTCAGCCAGTGTGTCTCTTGTAAGGAACACAACATCGGGATTATGGTGTATCAGTGAGCATAGCAAAAGGCTTCGTTTGAAGGGAGTATTAAGGCCTCTGACATTGTGAGTAAGAAATCTTAAAGAGGGACTGGCCATAGGTTGTGCTGTCTAGATGTCGGATGTACAGAGTCAAAGTATCTCAGTCTGGGGTACTTAGTGGAAGATAAGGTGGGGATAGGGAAAGAAAAAATAATAAAAGACACAAAATAGTGTCTCAGGCGTGGTGGAAATAGTCCACCTCAAAAGAGCCCTGACGTGGGCATCAATGTGGGGGGAGCCTAAGGCACAAGAGTTAGCGCGATAAGGTTACAACGCCAGCCCCGCTCTAAAATTAATAATAACTTAACATTAGGTGCTAAAACTTGAATATTAAAGAAACAGTGGGTAACATAACAAGAAAATGTAACATGTAACTTATGAAACAAGCATAGATTCTGATAATGTTCTGCTCAGCTGAGCTACTATGTCTAATACTTATGTATTTGGGGCCAGAAGGCCTAGTTCAGAGCTTAAAGGGTGATCTCAGGGTGTTCGTTAGGTTCCACGTGAATGTTGTGTCTTGGAGAGCTTTGGTCTCTGGTCTTTGGCTGACCACTCCGGGGCTGAGGCTCTCAGGCTAGGTTGAAGTTGAGCCCGTGTATTCAGGGGCTCTAGCATCAGGCCCCAAGATGTGAGGAGAGTCAAACCTTGGGAGGGTGTGGTAACCACCACAGTCTGGTTGACCTTGGTTATTAGGAGCCTGGTGGGGAACCCCCATCTGTACCTGATACTGGCTTTGCGCAGAGCAGAAGTGACAGGTTGAAAATGAGTGTGGGCCGACAAGTCTGGGAGAAGCTGGACTCCCTCAAATCTGTCACTTAGATTTGTTTTTTTAAAGGCAGCCTGCATCAGACGATTCTTGTATAGGAAGCTATGGAAACATGCTATAATGTCCCTCGGCTTGTCCGAGCTCACTGTCCTATGGCGGAGGGCTCTATGGGCCCTTTCCATAGTGCTGGTTAAACCCTCTGGGGAGCCTATCAGTTCCTGAAAAAGAGCCTGAAGGTATCCTTGAATGTCTGACGGAGTAACAGATTCCAGGCCCCTCGAAAACTTATATTGTTGCACCTCGATCTGTCCTCTACATCTGCTAGTTTAGATTCCAATTGTGAAATCTGTTCAACGAGGTTTTCAGAGTAAGCCAAGAGGTTAGATTGATCCACAGATAGATCATCCTGCTTGCGCTCGAGCGCATCAACTCCAACTCAACGGTCTCCAATTTCCGAGATCTCCTTCTTTAGTTCCGTTGAGCTTCATTGGATCTCCTGGGTGATAGACCGAGTCTGAGTAGCCAAGAGTTTCTTGAGAGAAGACTCCGTGATAAAGCGCTGTGAAGCAGTTATAGATTGCGAGCTGGAGTGAGACTTCTCATCTTGAGAATAGGGTTTGCTCATTTCAGCACTCGGGTGAAGGGAGGTCTCCTTGTTAGTGTGCGCAAAGTGATCAAATACTGTTTTCTTGGGTTTGGGGTTCGACTTTAGGTGTTTCCTCATGGAGTGGGGCATTTTGTAAATTGCTAGTCGAATCGTGGATTAGGAGAACGGAAGACCACAATAAAGCTCATAGAATATATACCACTGTTTGAGAGAGAAAGAATGTTAAGAGCACATTTATATATACAGTTTTAGTTCAACCTATTGCATGGTTAGAGCGGGGCTGAGCAGCACTCCATATTAGGAGCTACATTATAGTGTTAAGACAGAGCAATTATAGACGTGCTAGTACACTAGAACTAACTCCTCACCTTAGGGAGCCTAGGGATTCGACCCGAAGGAAGGGAGAGGGGAGTTGGAGGTGACCCACCCAGACAAGCTGGGCGGGAGCGGGAAGGTGAGGGATGTCCACACAAGAGTTACACTTATAGGCCTACAATCACAATGTATAAAGGCAGTTTTCTATAGAAAAAATAACAGAGGCAAGCTGTGTATGTCCTATACAAATATGCAGACTATGCACTGGAAGTCCTGTAAAGGCAAGAGAAATTTAGGATAAACTATTTCGCTGACGCAGCAGCACACACAATGCAAAAATGATTTATACAATTGACCTCTCTTAGAGCAGTATGCGAGAAAGCCTGGTTAAGAATAAAGAGCTGTCCAGAAAATATAAAGCACACACTTAAGGCTTATTGTCTTGTGCTACTGAACTGGTAGGCATACAAGGAGAGACAGTTAGTTGTGGGCACTAATGTAAGAGTCTTGGTCTAGAGGTGGGCCCAGAAGTACCTTGCAACCTTGTGTTCAGTGAAGTTTGTGGGCCTGAGATGACACAGTTTCTCCTAGTGTGCAAAGCAGGAATGCTGGGATTGCCTTATACAACACAAGGAGAGCCCTGGGTCTCCTAGCTGTCAGAGGAAAGCCTCAGAGTATTCTGCCTAGTATAGATGAAAAGGTATGCCTAATTCAAATTGATTATATTCAATGTTCACTGTCCCTGTGTGAGATTAGGATTGAGAAGTAGTTGCTGCCCAGATGGGGCCTATACAGGGTGTTGTGGTAGTTAATAAGGGTAATTAATAAGAACACCCAAGACCCTTTCAGTTGTGTTGCTTTCAATTCCCCTGAGAGGGGTATCATATGCAGTGGAAGCTGTGCATAGGGGTCCCCTATCTCCAGGCCAGAATGTGTGTAATAGAGAAGCGTGGTCTCACCAATTAATAGAGGCAGCTGGTTGTTGTATCCCTCGGCTGGTGGAAATCCATAGCCCGATCTAGGGCCCGAGTAGAGGAGGGGATGTCCGATGCTGCATAGGAACCAAGGTGCTGTCACGGACACTCACAAAGGGCCGGTGGACCGCCCAGTCAGAAGCTGCCGCAGCCCGGTGACGCCACAGAGAGCCAAAGTCAGATGGGGGGAGTTCCCAGGCCCTGATGTCTCCTCGCTGCGTGGGGTCCCAGTATCAAAAAGGCCACTAAGAAGGGACGTGAGGGCCCAAGATGGCCGCTGTTCGCGCCCTTTTGGGCCGCCTTTCGGGGTAAGTAAATTCTTGCCTGTCCTTGGGGTCAAACCGGGCTCCCGGCAACTCGGGTATTACTTACAGCTCTTCCTTAACTTTCCCTGCGCAGGCAGGGCACAAAGTGTTCCCAGGACTCCGTAAAGTTCTCCTAACCCGGTCCAGGCTCCCCTCCATCCCACATGGAGTTCAGACTGCCGCCCCTCAGAGCAATAGGACACGGACCGCCAGCTGCCCGACTGACACCGATAAGTGAGTAGGCGCTCCGGAGCGGATCCCCGGCCCTCCGAAGCACTGTATAGTATACAGCTGGCAGTGGAGCAGGAATATCCAAGGCAGGGTACTTCAGGTAGCGCCGGGTATATCCGTACAGGTCATTGTCCTCCGGCAGAGCTTATGGAGGTTGTGCCCCTGATCTCAGTCTCCTTTTAGAGTAGGTTGGTAGGCCTCCGGAGCGGAGCCCCGACCCTCCGGAGAGCGGGTCTCCCCGCTGTCACACTCAGCGTCGCTCCAACAGGAAGGAGGTATAAGGGCTACGTGCAAAAAGCCCAATAGTGCTGATAAAAAAGTCCAGAGTGTTTAATACTGCCTAAGCAGGCAAAAAGAACAAAGAATTTTCAGTTTTATCTGCTAATTATTTAAATAATCTTATTTTCATGAGCATAGCTGCTAGCAGGCATGTCTTAGTGCTTCAGTGGCTAGCTCCGCCCCCTGTGTGCGTTTTACCACCCACATATGTCTTCCTCTCTTAATGGTACAAAATTATTACATAAGGGTCTGCACCAATAAAATGTTTTTTGTCTGTGGTCCCACTCCAAAATTAGTAGCATATTATTTCTCTCCTCTGTTTAAAGTGATAATAAACAAAGCCTATATTGAAGAGAAACATAAAATTGTTGTTGAAAAAAAAAACAGAATTTATGTTTACCTGATAAATTTCTTTCTCCAACGGTGTGTCCGGTCCACGGCGTCATCCTTACTTGTGGGATATTCTCTTCCCCAACAGGAAATGGCAAAGAGCCCAGCAAAGCTGGTCACATGATCCCTCCTAGGCTCCGCCTACCCCAGTCATTCGACCGACGTTAAGGAGGAATATTTGCATAGGAGAAACCATATGGTACCGTGGTGACTGTAGTTAAAGAAAATAAATTATCAGACCTGATTAAAAAACCAGGGCGGGCCGTGGACCGGACACACCGTTGGAGAAAGAAATTTATCAGGTAAACATAAATTCTGTTTTCTCCAACATAGGTGTGTCCGGTCCACGGCGTCATCCTTACTTGTGGGAACCAATACCAAAGCTTTAGGACACGGATGAAGGGAGGGAGCAAATCAGGTCACCTAAATGGAAGGCACCACGGCTTGCAAAACCTTTCTCCCAAAAATAGCCTCAGAAGAAGCAAAAGTATCAAACTTGTAAAATTTGGTAAAAGTGTGCAGTGAAGACCAAGTCGCTGCCCTACATATCTGATCAACAGAAGCCTCGTTCTTGAAGGCCCATGTGGAAGCCACAGCCCTAGTGGAATGAGCTGTGATTCTTTCGGGAGGCTGCCGTCCGGCAGTCTCGTAAGCCAATCTGATGATGCTTTTAATCCAAAAAGAGAGAGAGGTAGAAGTTGCTTTTTGACCTCTCCTTTTACCTGAATAAACAACAAACAAGGAAGATGTTTGTCTAAAATCCTTTGTAGCATCTAAATAGAATTTTAGAGCGCGAACAACATCCAAATTGTGCAACAAACGTTCCTTCTTTGAAACTGGTTTTGGACACAGAGAAGGTACGATAATCTCCTGGTTAATGTTTTTGTTAGAAACAACTTTTGGAAGAAAACCAGGTTTAGTACGTAAAACCACCTTATCTGCATGGAACACCAGATAAGGAGGAGAACACTGCAGAGCAGATAATTCTGAGACTCTTCTAGCAGAAGAAATCGCAACTAAAAACAAAACTTTCCAAGATAATAACTTAATATCAACGGAATGTAAGGGTTCAAACGGAACCCCCTGAAGAACTGAAAGAACTAAATTGAGACTCCAAGGAGGAGTCAAAGGTTTGTAAACAGGCTTGATTCTAACCAGAGCCTGAACAAAGGCTTGAACATCTGGCACAGCTGCCAGCTTTTTGTGAAGTAATACCGAGAAGGCAGAAATCTGTCCCTTCAGGGAACTAGCAGATAATCCTTTTTCCAATCCTTCTTGAAGGAAGGATAGAATCCTAGGAATCTTAACCTTGTCCCAAGGGAATCCTTTAGATTCACACCAACAGATATATTTTTTCCAAATTTTGTGGTAAATCTTTCTAGTTACAGGCTTTCTGGCCTGAACAAGAGTATCGATAACAGAATCTGAGAATCCTCGCTTCGATAAAATCAAGCGTTCAATCTCCAAGCAGTCAGCTGGAGTGAAACCAGATTCGGATGTTCGAACGGACCCTGAACAAGAAGGTCTCGTCTCAAAGGTAGCTTCCAAGGTGGAGCCGATGACATATTCACCAGATCTGCATACCAAGTCCTGCGTGGCCACGCAGGAGCTATCAAGATCACCGACGCCCTCTCCTGATTGATCCTGGCTACCAGCCTGGGGATGAGAGGAAATGGCGGGAACACATAAGCTAGTTTGAAGGTCCAAGGTGCTACTAGTGCATCCACTAGAGCCGCCTTGGGATCCCTGGATCTGGCCCCGTAGCAAGGAACTTTGAAGTTCTGACGAGAGGCCATCAGATCCATGTCTGGAATGCCCCACAGGTGAGTGACTTGGGCAAAGATTTCCGGATGGAGTTCCCACTCCCCCGGATGCAATGTCTGACGACTCAGAAAATCCGCTTCCCAATTTTCCACTCCTGGGATGTGGATAGCAGACAGGTGGCAGGAGTGAGACTCCGCCCATAGAATGATTTTGGTCACTTCTTCCATCGCTAGGGAACTCCTTGTTCCCCCCTGATGGTTGATGTACGCAACAGTTGTCATGTTGTCTGATTGAAACCGTATGAACTTGGTCCTCGCTAGCCGAGGCCAGGCCTTGAGAGCATTGAATATCGCTCTCAGTTCCAGAATATTTATCGGTAGAAGAGATTCTTCCCGAGACCAAAGACCCTGAGCTTTCAGGGATCCCCAGACCGCGCCCCAGCCCATCAGACTGGCGTCGGTCGTGACAATGACCCCCTCTGGTCTGCGGAACGTCATCCCTTGAGACAGATTGTCCAGGGACAGCCACCAACGGAGTGAGTCTCTGGTCCTCTGATTTACTTGTATCTTCGGAGACAAGTCTGTATAGTCCCCATTCCACTGACTGAGCATGCACAGTTGTAATGGTCTTAGATGAATGCGCGCAAAAGGAACTATGTCCATCGCCGCTACCATCAACCCTATCACTTCCATGCACTGAGCTATGGAAGGAAGAGGAACGGAATGAAGTATCCGACAAGAGTCTAGAAGTTTTGTTTTTCTGGCCTCTGTTAGAAAGATCCTCATTTCTAAAGAGTCTATAATTGTTCCCAAGAAGGGAACCCTTGTTGACGGGGATAGAGAACTCTTTTCCACGTTCACTTTCCAGCCGTGAGATCTGAGAAAGGCCAGGACAATGTCCGTGTGAGCCTTTGCTTGAGGAAGGGACGACGCTTGAATCAGAATGTCGTCCAGGTAAGGTACTACTGCAATGCCCCTTGGTCTTAGCACCGCTAGAAGGGAGCCTAGTATCTTTGTGAAAATCCTTGGAGCAGTGGCTAATCCGAAAGGAAGCGCCACGAACTGGTAATGTTTGTCCAGGAATGCAAACCTTAGGAACCGATGATGTTCCTTGTGGATAGGAATATGTAGATACGCATCCTTTAAATCCACCGTGGTCATGAATTGACCCTCCTGGATGGAAGGAAGAATAGTTCGAATGGTTTCCATCTTGAAAGATGGAACCTTGAGAAACTTGTTTAAAATCTTGAGATCTAAGATTGGTCTGAACGTTCCCTCTTTTTTGGGAACTATGAACAGATTGGAGTAGAACCCCATCCCTTGTTCTCTTAGTGGAACAGGATGAATCACTCCCATTTTTAACAGGTCTTCTACACAATGTAAGAACGCCTGTCTTTTTATGTGGTCTGAAGACAACTGAGACCTGTGGAACCTCCCCCTTGGGGGAAGTCCCTTGAATTCCAGAAGATAACCCTGGGAGACTATTTCTAGCGCCCAAGGATCCAGAACATCTCTTGCCCAAGCCTGAGCGAAGAGAGAGAGTCTGCCCCCCACCAGATCCGGTCCCGGATCGGGGGCCAATATTTCATGCTGTCTTGGTAGCAGTGGCAGGCTTCTTGGCCTGCTTTCCCTTGTTCCAGCCTTGCATTGGTCTCCAAGCTGGCTTGGCTTGAGAAGTATTACCCTCTTGCTTAGAGGACGTAGCACTTTGGGCTGGTCCGTTTTTACGAAAGGGACGAAAATTGGGTCTATTTTTCGCCTTGAAAGGCCGATCCTGAGGAAGGGCGTGGCCCTTACCCCCAGTGATATCCGAGATAATCTCTTTCAAGTCAGGGCCAAACAGCGTTTTCCCCTTGAAAGGAATGTTTAGTAGCTTGTTCTTGGAAGACGCGTCAGCCGACCAAGATTTCAACCAAAGCGCTCTGCGCGCCACAATAGCAAACCCAGAATTCTTAGCCGCTAACCTAGCCAATTGCAAAGTGGCGTCTAGGGTGAAAGAATTAGCCAATTTGAGAGCATTGATTCTGTCCATAATCTCCTCATAAGGAGGAGAATCACTATCGAGCGCCTTTATCAGTTCATCAAACCAGAAACATGCGGCTGTAGTGACAGGGACAATGCATGAAATTGGTTGTAGAAGGTAACCCTGCAGAACAAACATCCTTTTAAGTAAACCTTCTAATTTTTTATCCATAGGATCTTTGAAGGCACAACTATCCTCTATGGGTATAGTGGTGCGTTTGTTTAAAGTAGAAACCGCTCCCTCGACCTTGGGGACTGTCTGCCATAAGTCCTTTCTGGGGTCGACCATAGGAAACAATTTTTTAAATATGGGGGGAGGGACGAAAGGAATACCGGGCCTTTCCCATTCTTTATTAACAATGTCCGCCACCCGCTTGGGTATAGGAAAAGCTTCTGGGAGCTCCGGCACCTCTAGGAACTTGTCCATTTTACATAGATTCTCTGGGATGACCAACTTTTCACAATCATCCAGAGTGGATAATACCTCCTTAAGCAGAATGCGGAGATGTTCCAACTTAAATTTAAATGCAATTACATCAGGTTCAGCCTGTTGAGAAATGTTCCCTGAATCAGTAATTTCTCCCTCAGACAAAACCTCCCTGGCCCCCTCAGATTGGGTTAGGGGCCCTTCAGAGATATTAATATCAGCGTCGTCATGCTCTTCAGTAACTAAAACAGAGCAGCCACGCTTACGCTGACAAGGGTTCATTTTGGCTAAAATGTTTTTGACAGAATTATCCATTACAGCCGTTAATTGTTGCATAGTAAGCAGTATTGGCGCGCTAGATGTACTAGGGGCCTCCTGAGTGGGCAAGACTCGTGTAGACGAAGGAGGGAATGATGCAGTACCATGCTTACTCCCCTCACTTGAGGAATCATCTTGGGCATCATTGTCATTATCACATAAATCACATTTATTTAAATGAACAGGAATTCTGGCTTCCCCACATTCAGAACACAGTCTATCTGGTAGTTCAGACATGTTAAACAGGCATAAACTTGATAATAAAGTACAAAAAACGTTTTAAAATAAAACCGTTACTGTCACTTTAAATTTTAAACTGAACACACTTTATTACTGCAATTGCGAAAAAACATGAAGGAATTGTACAAAATTCACCAAATTTTCACCACAGTGTCTTAAAGCCTTAAAAGTATTGCACACCAAATTTGGAAGCTTTAACCCTTAAAATAACGGAACCGGAGCCGTTTTAACACTTTAACCCCTTTACAGTCCCTGGTATCTGCTTTGCTGAGACCCAACCAAGCCCAAAGGGGAATACGATACCAAATGACGCCTTCAGAAAGTCTTTTCTAAGTATCAGAGCTCCTCTCACATGCGACTGCATGCCATGCCTCTCAAAAACAAGTGCGCCACACCGGCGCGAAAATGAGACTCTGCTTATGCTTTGGGAAAGCCCCAGAGAAATAAGGTGTCTAATACAGTGCCTGCCGATATTATAATATCAATAAACCCAGATAAAATGATTCCTCAAAGCTAAATATGTTTTAAAACTGAATCGATTTAGCCCAGAAAAGTCTACAATCTTAATAAGCCCTTGTGAAGCCCTTATTTACCATCGTAATAAACATGGCTTACCGGATCCCATAGGGAAAAATGACAGCTTCCAGCATTACATCGTCTTGTTAGAATGTGTCATACCTCAAGCAGCAAGAGACTGCACACTGTTCCCCCAACTGAAGTTACTTGCTCTCAACAGTCCTGTGTGGAACAGCCATGGATTTTAGTTACGGTGCTAAAATCATTTTCCTCATACAAACAGAAATCTTCATCTCTTTTCTGTTTCTGAGTAAATAGTACATACCAGCACTATTTTAAAATAACAAACTCTTGATTGAATAATAAAAACTACAGTTAAACACTAAAAAACTCTAAGCCATCTCCGTGGAGATGTTGCCTGTACAACGGCAAAGAGAATGACTGGGGTAGGCGGAGCCTAGGAGGGATCATGTGACCAGCTTTGCTGGGCTCTTTGCCATTTCCTGTTGGGGAAGAGAATATCCCACAAGTAAGGATGACGCCGTGGACCGGACACACCTATGTTGGAGAAAAGGGATATTGGCACCTTTACATTATAGCAACATCTTATTCTTGCCATATGGCTCGCACAAACATTGGATGAGCGGTGAATACACCACCGCTTAAATAAAATAGTTTTAAATGAGACGGCAGTGGTGCTGGCGAGTCTAATAAACTACAGACCATTTTTAACCCTTCCAGGCATGATGTAGCTATAAAGTAAAGGTGCAAACATACATTTTTTAACAACAATTTCATATATCTCTTCAATATAGGCTTTGTTTGCCACCAGTTTAAGGAAGCTTACTATGAAATTTCACTTAATTTCAATGAAATCTCATGAGATCATAGAAAACCAAAGTGTGACATTAGCACTTATGGCAGTTTTTTTTTTTCTTTAACCCCTTTAGGACCATGCATTTCAGACAAAAACTTCCCCAAAAGCAGAGCATTTTTGCCACCACTACATTTGTGTTTTTTTTATTTACATATCAAAACTATATATATATATATATATTTTTAGTAGACAACCCAAAGTATTGATCTAGGCCCATTTTGGTATATTTCATGCCACCATTTCACCGCTAAATGCGATCGAATAAAAAATGTCACTAACTTTTTCACTAACTTTGGGTTTCTAACTGAAATTATTTATATATCACTTGTGCAATCATGGCACAAATGGTTATAAAAGCTTCTCTGGGATCCCCCTTGTTCAGAATTAGCAGACATATATGGCTTTGCCATTGTTTTTTGGTAATTAGAAGGCCGCTAATTGCAGCTGCGCGCCACACTTCTTATATTCCCAGCAGTGAAGGGATTAATCAGATATCTTAAAAGGTTAATTTTAGCTTTAGTGTAAAGATTAGCCTCCCACCTGGCACTTCCCACCCCTTGATCCCTACCTGATCCCTCTCAAACAGCTATCTTCCCTCCCCCACTGGTCACCCCATCTTAAGTACTGGCATTATTATTATTTGTTTTAATTATTTTTATTATTTTTTTCTGCAGTGTAGGATCCCCCCTAACCCTCCAACCTCCCTGACCCCCCCTAAATAGCTCTCTAACTCTCCCCTTCTAACTATTGTGGCCATCTTAGGTACTGGCAGCTGTCTGTCAGTACCAATAAACCCCAATTTTGTATATTTAAAAAAAAAAGTAGTAGTGTAGCTGCCCCCCTCATTACCCTCCCAGATAGATATTCCCCCTCCCAGACCAATATACCACTCCACTATAGGAGCCCCCATTCCTCTCCTCCCCCCCTCCCTGCCGCTCTACCGGACATATTTTCTGTAGTGTAGCGGTCTAACCCACTCCACTACAGCGGTGGCCCGCCCCACCGCCTCCCTCCTAACCTTCTCACGCTACCAACGATTTGCACCACCGCTGCCCGATGCAGAGAGGGCCACAGAGTGGCTCTCACTGCATTGTTAACTTTGCAACTCTGTTTCTGCAGTGCCACACTCGTGGGGCATGCAGAAATAGCGCATTCTCGCTACTTTTAGCGAGATTGCGGCATAGAGAAGCCCAGAGTATAGCGCTGGTCGTTAAGGGGTTAACATGCAGCTGACAGTAGCTGAAGGATAATGGTATACAGAGCACTTACTGAAAAAAACTGGGGTAAAATATCTTCCTTTTTTATATAGAGATATTCAGGTGATATTTAATTCTCAGCATTTTACAATTATGCTGCATTACTTTCAAGTAATATAGCATATGGGTATCATATCTCTTTAAGAATAAAAAACATTTTTTAAAGAATATTTAAGGATATAAGGTCTTTAAACTGACTTGTCACACAAGAAACCCTCACATGAAACAAAAATTAAAACATCAGCATAGTGCTATACAAACTTGACTGCCTGCTATTCGGGCAAAGTCAACACAGTCGGATGTGCAATGAGTATGCAAACAATGGCTTGGCACTATGGGCGCGTATTTCACATATGAATCATTCTAACAGGAAATGAGCTTTCCAGAAGTTAGAAAAAGGTAAACTTTACATCAAATACAAATATATAACCCCTCAATAGTATAATTTCAGTGTGAAGCTCTCTATAATCAAGTAAGTCAAAATAAGATGAACATTTTGTAATATTTAATTATAGGAGTATTAAAATTACTTTGTAGGTCTCTGAAGCAATCTTTAGTACCATGAGTACTATATTACATAACCGGAATACTACAAATCTGATTCCTAACTAGTGATTCATTTGTTATCTGTTAGGAAAAAATGTGTGTAATTTAATATAAGAGTAATAATTGATAGAATGTTGTAGTTGCAGATGGAATATCTAAAAGAGAATGGGATATGAAATACCTAACTTGCTGCTTTCAGCTATAATCAATATTTGGGTATAAAGCAGCCCCACAATCAATATTGTCCTGTTTTACATCATGTAACCTTAGCAACTGGCTGCTAGGAAATAAATCCCAAAGGATGCAGAAATAGCCGAAATATCGAAACCAAAGAAGCAAATAAATGTATATTGCTGTATTTTCTGAATATATATTTAATATTGCGATTTGCTGGTAATACATATCCAATTTGCTTTTAAAACATTCAATAAATCTAACAATATTATGCAAATATCTCAGAAGTCAACTTAAAGTATTCAGAATTCGCATTATGTTTTTAGAAATAATTTATGCTATTTTCCTCTAATGCATAACATTTAATGTATGAACATAGTATCTGTAGAAATGTACACGGAAAAAAACCTAAAAATGAACAGGTCTATATTAGGCGACAATGCACACTTTGTTCAGTCTGTTGGACAACTGTGGGGACTGACTACATAGCACACATACATTAATCATCATTAAAATTATATAAAAGTGAAAGAAAATGCTATTATGTGTTAGTTATATGCAAGTAGTAGTCGGATAATAAAATGCTCTAGGGGTTTAACCCCTACAAAGGGTTACACACAAACTTAAAGGGACAGTCTACACCTTAGTCATTTTAAAGTCTTACTTTAGATTAAGCTGCAAATAGTTTCCTGCGCCCCTTTCTATATCATGCAGCAGTAACAGTAAAAAAGTTATTTTAAAATAAATATTGTTTCTGGTCACTTTTAAATGGCTGCCAAGCTCTGCCCACTGATGACATCACGATCTGTGCTGCATTAAAGGCTTCACTAGTTACAAAAGACTCACTAATTGGATTCAACAGACTGTCAATGCTATTCAGCAGAGTGCCTAGATGCAGCCCAGATTGTGATGTCATCAGTTAGCCAGAAACAATATTCATTTTAAAATAAATTTTTCACTGGTTACTGCTGCATGATATAGAAAGGGGTGCAGGATATTTGCAGCTTTATCTAAAGTAAGACTTAAAGATGACTAAGGTGTAGACTGTCCCTTTAAAGTCAGCTCTAGAGCACCAATGAAGTAATTCAAAATGGAAAACTGGTCAGTCTGGCAGAGGGGTTGATGCAGCCTCATACTATAGACTATGTTTTTTACACTGTTAAGAAGTAACTGTTTTTAAGTTTCTTTTTGGCTATAGATGTTTATTTGCTATAGCTGAATTAACACTCAGCTGGAGTTTTGCGGTATGAGTGAAAAAGCAGGATTAAGGCTCTTTTTCACTACCGCTGGTATTACGAGTTTTGCAGGTTTAGGGGCACTGCACACTTTTTTGGCCGTAACGCAACGTAACTACTGCAGCTTTCAAAAAGTCCTTTTTCAATGGGACTTCCATAGCGCCGATATTACGAGTTTGCCTGGGAGGCCAAAAAGTGAGCGGTACAACCTATACCGTCAAGATCCATACCGTAAACTGAAAGTCAGTAGTTATGAGTTTTACGCTACAAAGCTGTACCATAAAACTCATATCTAAAGTGCTAAAAAGTACACTAACAACCATAAACTACCTATTAACCCCTAAACCGAGGCCCTCCCGCACCACAAACACTAAAATAAAATTATTAACCCCTAATCTGCCACTCCGGACATCACCGCCACTAGAATAAACACATTAACCCCTAAACAGCGCACTCCAGCATTGTAAACACTAGTTAAATATTATTAACCCCTAATCTGCTGTTCCTAACATCGCCGCAACCTACGTTACTGTTATTAACCCCTAATCTTCCGCCCCCAACGTCGCCGCCACTATGCTAAAGTTATTAACCCCCCAAAAGCCCCCCCCAAATAAAAAAAACTTTGCCTAAACTACCAATAGCCCATAAAAGGGCCTTTTGCGGGGCATTGACCCAAAGTAATCAGCTCTTTTATCTGTAAAAAAAAATACAAACAACCCCCCAACAGTAAAACCCACCACCCACACAACCAACCTCCAAATAAAATCCTACCTAAAAAACCTAAGCTCCCCATTGCTCTGAAAAGGGCATTTGGATGGGCATTGCCCTTAAAAGGGCATTTAGCTCTTTTTCCGCCCAAAACCCTAATCTAAAAATAAAACCCACTGAATAAACCCTTAAAAAAGCCTAACCCTAACCCGCGAAGATCCACTTACAGTTTTTGAAGACCCAACATCCATCAACGAAGCCGGCAGAAGTTCTCAACGAAGCGGCAGAAATCTTCATCCAGACGGCATCTTCTATCTTCATCCATCCTGCGCAGAGCGGGTCCATCTTCAATACATCGGCGCGGACCATCCTCTTCGATCGACGTCTACTTGAACAATGAAGGTTCCTTTAAATGACGTCATCCAAGATAGCGTCCCTTGAATTCCGATTGGCTGATAAAATTCTATCAGCCAATCGGAATTAAAGTTGAAAAAATCCTATTGGCTGGTGCAATCATTCAATAGGATTGAGCTTCAAGTGCCAAAAATTCTTGGATGTCATTTAAAGGAACCTTCATTCCAGAAGAAGACGCCGATTGAAGAGGATGCTCCGCGCCGGATGTCTTGAAGATGGAGCCGCTCCGCGTCGGAAGGATGAAGATAGAAGATGCCGTCTGGGTAAAGACTTCTGCCCGTCTGGAGCACCACTTCTGCCCGTCTGGAGGACCACTTCTGCCGCCTTCGTTGAGGACATCTTGCCGCTTGGATGAAGACTTCTCCCGGTAAGTGGATCTTCAGGGGTTAGTGTTAAGATTTTTTTAAGGGTGTACTGCGTGGGTTTTATTTTTAAGTTAGTGCTTTGGGCCGCAATAGAGCTAAATGCCCTTTTAAGGGCAATGCTCATCCAAATGCCCTTTTCAGGGCAATGGGGAGCTTAGGTTTTTTTAGTTAGGGTTTTATTTGGGGGGTTGGTTGTGTGGGTGGTGGGTTTTACTGTTGAGGGGGTTGATTGTATTTTTTTTTTTTTACAGGTAAAAGAACTGATTTCTTTGGGGGCAATGCCCCGCAAAAGGCCCTTTTAAGGGCTATTGGTAGTTTAGTTTTTTTTTTTTTTTTGGTGGGCTTTTTTTATTTTGATATGGCTATTAGATTAGGTGTAATTAGTTTAAAGATCTTGTAATTTGTTTCTTATTTTCTGTAATTTTGTGGGGGGGGGGGTTGTTGTAATTTAGCTAATTATTTTGAATTTAGTTCATTGTATTTAATTTAGGGAATTTATTTAATTGTAAGGTTAGGTTAGGTGTTAGTGTAAGACAGGTTAGGTTTTATTTTACAGGTCAATTTGTATTTACTTTAGCTAGGTAGTTATTAAATAGTTAATAACTATTTAGTAACTATTCTACCTAGTTAAAATAAATACAAACTTGCCTGTAAAATAAAAATAAACCCTAAGCTAGCTACAATGTAACTATTAGTTATATTGTAGCTATCTTACGGCTAGATTTAGAGTTTTGTCGGTAACGACCCGCGTAGCTAACACTGGCTTTTTTCTGGCCGCACCTTTTAAATAACTCTGGTATTAAGAGTCCACAGAGCGTAGAGCATATTTAACGCAACTTCAACTCTTGATACCAGAGTGGCTTACGGAAGCGGCCAGCTTAAAAAACGTGCTCGTGCACGATTCCCCCATAGAAAACAATGGGGCTGTTTGAGCTGAAAAAAACCTAACACCTGCAAAAAAGCCGCGTTCAGCTCCTAACGCAGCCCCATTGTTTGCTATGGGGAAACACTTCCTACGTCTGCACCTAACACTCTAACATGTACCCCGAGTCTAAACACCCCTAACCTTACACTTATTAACCCCTAATCTGCCGCCCCCGCTATCGCTGACCCCTGCATATTATTATTAACCCCTAATCTGCCGCTCCGTAAACCGCCGCTACTTACATTATCCCTATGTACCCCTAATCTGCTGCCCTAACATCGCCGACCCCTATATTATATTTATTAACCCCTAATCTGCCCCCCCACAACGTCGCCTCCACATGCCTACACTTATTAACCCCTAATCTGCCGAGCGGACCGCACCGCTATTATAATAAAGTTATTAACCCCTAATCCGCCTCACTAACCCTATAATAAATAGTATTAACCCCTAATCTGCCCTCCCTAACATCGCCGACACCTAACTTCAAACATTAACCCCTAATCTGCCGACTGGAGCTCACCGCTATTCTAATAAATGTATTAACCCCTAAAGTTAAGTCTAACCCTAAAAATAACACCCCCCTAAATTAAATATAATTTAAATCTAACGAAATTAATTAACTCTTATTAAATAAATTATTCCTATTTAAAGCTAAATACTTACCTGTAAAATAAACCCTAATATAGCTACAATATAAATTATAATTATATTATAGCTATTTTAGGATTTATATTTATTTTACAGGTAACTTTGTATTTATTTTAACCAGGTACAATAACCAGGTACAATAGCTATTAAATAGTTAAGAACTATTTAATAGCTAAAATAGTTAAAATAATTACAAAATTACCTGTAAAATAAATCCTAACCTAAATTACAATTAAACCTAACACTAGACTATCAATAAATGAATTAAATACAATATCTACAAATAAATACAATTAAATAAACTAACTAAAGTACAAAAAATAAAAAAGAACTAAGTTACAAAAAATAAAAATATTTACAAACATTAGAAAAATATTACAACAATGTTAAACTAATTACACCTACTCTAAGCCCCCTAATAAAATAACAAAGACCCCCAAAATAAAAAAATGCCCTACCCTATTCTAAATTACAAAAGTTCAAAGCTCTTTTACCTTACCAGCCCTGAACAGGGCCCTTTGCGGGGCATGCCCCAAAGAATTCAGCTCTTTTGCCTGTAAAAAAAAACCATACAATACCCCCCCCAACATTACAACCCACCACCCACATACCCCTAATCTAACCCAAACCCCCCTTAAATAAACCTAACACTAAGCCCCTGAAGATCTTCCTACCTTGTCTTCACCATGCCAGGTATCACCGATCGTTTCAGGCTCCGAAATGTTCATCCAAGCCCAAGCGGGGGCTAGACATCCATCATCCGATGGCTGAAGAAGTCCAGAAGAGGGTCCAAAGTCTTCATCCTATCCGGGAAGAAGAGTAGATCCGGACCGGCAACCATCTTCTTCCAAGCGGCATCTTCTATCTTCATCCGATGAGGACCGGCTCCATCTTGAAGACCTCCATCGCGGATCCATCCTTCTTCTCCGACGACTTCCCGACGAATGACGGTTCCTTTAAGGGACGTCATCCAAGATGGCGTCCCTTGAATTCCGATTGGCTGATAGGATTCTATCAGCCAATCGGAATTAAGGTAGGAAAATTCTGATTGGCTGATGGAATCAGCCAATCAGAATCAAGTTCAATCCGATTGGCTGATCCGATCAGCCAATCAGATTGAGCTCGCATTCTATTGGCTGTTCCGATCAGCCAATAGAATGCGAGCTCAATCTGATTGGCTGATTGAATCAGCCAATCGGATTGAACTTGATTCTGATTGGCTGATTCCATCAGCCAATCAGAATTTTCCTACCTTAATTCCGATTGGCTGATAGAATCCTATCAACCAATCGGAATTCGAGGGACGCCATCTTAGATGACGTCCCTTAAAGGAACCGTCATTCGTCGGGAAGTCGTCGGAGAAGAAGGATGGATCCGCGATGGAGGTCTTCAAGATGGAGCCGGTCCTCATCGGATGAAGATAGAAGATGCCGCTTGGAATAAGATGGTTGGCGGTCTGGATCTACTCTTCTTCCCGGATAGGATGAAGACTTTGGACCCTCTTCTGGACTTCTTCAGCTGTCGGATGATGGATGTCTAGCCCCCGCTTGGGCTTGGATGAACATTTCGGAGCCTGGAACGATCGGTGATACCTGGCATGGTGAAGACAAGGTAGGAAGATCTTCAGGGGCTTAGTGTTAGGTTTATTTAAGGGGGGTTTGGGTTAGATTAGGGGTATGTGGGTGGTGGGTTGTAATGTTGGGGGGGTATTGTAAGTTTTTTTTTTACAGGCAAAAGAGCTGAATTCTTTGGGGCATGCCCCGCAAAGGGCCCTGTTCAGGGCTGGTAAGGTAAAAGAGCTTTGAACTTTTGTAATTTAGAATAGGGTAGGGCATTTTTTTATTTTGGGGGTCTTTGTTATTTTATTAGGGGGCTTAGAGTAGGTGTAATTAGTTTAAAATTGTTGTAATATTTTTCTAATGTTAGTAAATATTTTTTTTATTTTTTGTAACTTAGTTCTTTTTTATTTTTTGTACTTTAGTTAGTTTATTTCATTGTATTTATTTGTAGGAATTGTATTTAATTTATTTATTGATAGTGTAGTGTTAGGTTTAATTGTAGGTAGTTTATTTAATTAATTTATTAATAGTGTAGTGTTAGGTTTAATTGTAACTTAGGTTAGGATTTATTTTACAGGTAATTTTGTAATTATTTTAACTATTTTAGCTATTAAATAGTTATTAACTATTTAATAGATATTGTACCTGGTTAAAATAAATACAAAGTTACCTGTAAAATAAATATAAATCCTAAAATAGCTATAATATAATTATAATTTATATTGTAGCTATATTAGGGTTTATTTTACAGGTAAGTATTTAGCTTTAAATAGGAATAATTTAATTAATAAGAGTTAATTTATTTAGTTAGATTTAAATTATATTTAACTTAGGGGGGTGTTAGTGTTAGGGTTAGACTTAGCTTTAGGGGTTAATCCATTTATTACAGTAGCGGCGAGATTAGGTGGGCAGATTAGGGGTTAATAATTGAAGTTAGGTGTCGGCGATGTTAGGGAGGGCAGATTAGGGGTTAATACTATTTATTATAGGGTTATTGAGGCGGGAGTGAGGCGGATTAGGGGTTAATAACTTTATTATAGTAGCGGTGAGATCCGCTCGGCAGATTAGGGGTTAATAAGTGTAGGCAGGTGGAGGCGACGTTGAGGGGGGCAGATTAGGGGTTAATAAATGTAATATAGGGGTCGGCGGTGTTAGGGGCAGCAGATTAGGGGTACATAAGTATAACGTAGGTGGCGGTCGGCAGATTAGGGGTTAATTATTGTAGGTAGCTGGCGGCGACGTTGTGGGGGGCAGGTTAGGGGTTAATAAATATAATATAGGGGTCGGCGGTGTTAGGGGCAGCAGATTAGGGGTACATAAGTATAACGTAGGTGGCGGTCGGCAGATTAGGGGTTAAAAAAATTGAATCGAGTGGCGGCGATGTGGGGGGACCTCGGTTTAGGGGTACATAGGTAGTTTATGGGTGTTAGTGTACTTTAGAGTACAGTAGTTAAGAGCTTTATGAACCGGCGTTAGCCCAGAAAGCTCTTAACTACTGACTTTTTTCTGCGGCTGGAGTTTTGTCGTTAGATTTCTAACGCTCACTTCAGACACGACTCTAAATACCGGAGTTAGAAAGATCCCATTGAAAAGATAGGATACGCAATTGACGTAAGGGGATCTGCGGTATGGAAAAGTCGCGGCTGGAAAGTGAGCGTTAGACCCTTTCCTGACTGACCCCAAATACCGGCGGTAGCCTAAAACCAGCGTTAGGAGCCTCTAACGCTGGTTTTCACGGCTACCGCCAAACTCTAAATCTAGGCCTTAGGGTTTATTTTACAGGTAAGTATTTAGTTTTAAATAGGAATTATTTAGGTAATGATAGTAATTTTTATTTAGATTTATTTTAATTATATTTAATTAGGGGTTAATAAATGTAGGTAGGTGGCAGCAATGTTAGGGACAGCAGATTAGGGGTTAATATTTAACTAATGTTTGCGAGACGGGAGTGTGGCGGTTTAGGGGTTAACATGTTTAATCTAGTGGCGGTGATGTCCGGAGCGGCAGATTAGGGGTTAATAATTTTATTTTAGTGTTTGCGATGCGGCAGGGCCTTGGTTTAGGGGTTAATAGGTAGTTTATGGGTGTTAGTGTGCTTTCTAGCACTTTAGTTATTAGTTTTATGCTACAGCGTTGTAGTGTAAAACTCATAACTACTGACTTTAAAATGTGGTACGAATCTTGACGGGATAGGGTGTACCGCTCACTTCTTGGCCTCCCAGGACAAGCTCGTAATACCGGCGCTATGGAAGTCCCATAGAAAAAAAGACTAAACGTAATTTGTGTAGGTTGATTTGCAGAAAATCCAAAAAAGTGTGAGGTGCCCCTAATTCTGCAAGACTCGTAATACCAGCGGTAGTAAAAAAGCAGCGTTATGAGGCTTAACACTGCTTTTTTACTCATAACGCAAGACTCAGAATCTAGCCTTTAGGGTTTATTTTACAGGTAAGTATTTAGTTTTAAATATGAATTATTTAGTTATTAATAGTAGGTTTTATTTACATTTATTTTAATTACATTAAAGTTAGTGGGTGTTAGGGTTAGACTTAGGTTTAGGGGTTAATAAATTTAGTATATTGGCGGCGACATTGGGGGCGGGAGATTAGGAGTTAATAACATTATGTAGGTGTCGGCGATGTTGGGAGCAGCAGATTAGGCGTTAATAAAAATAATGTAGGTGTCGGCGATGTCGGGGGCGGCAGATTAGGGGTTAATAAGTGTAAGATTAGGGGTGTTTAGACTCAGGGTTCATGTTAGGGTGTTAGATGTAAACATAAATTTTCTTTCCCCATAGGAATCAATGGGGCTGCGTTACGGAGCTTTACGCTCCTTTATTGCAGGTGTTAGACTTTTTTTCAGCCGGCTCTCCCCATTGATGTCTATGGGGAAAACATAATTTATGTAAGAATTTACCTGATAAATTAATTTCTTTCCTATTGGCAAGAGTCCATGAGCTAGTGACGTATGGGATATACAATCCTACCGGGAGGGGCAAAGTTTCCCAAACCTCAAAATGCCTATAAATACAACATCCCCCCCCCACACCCACAATTCAGTTTAATGAATAGCCAAGAAGTGGGGTGATAAGAAAGGAGCAAAAAGCATCAACAAGGAATTGGAATAATTGTGCTTTATACAAAAAAATCATAACCACCATAAAAAGGGTGGGTCTCATGGACTCTTGCCAATATGAAAGAAATTAATTTATCAGGTAAATTCTTACATAAACTATGTTTTCTTTCATGTAATTGGCAAGAGTCCATGAGCTAGTGACATATGGGATAGCAAATACCTAAGATGTGGAACTCCACGCAAGAGTCACTAGAGAGGGAGGGATAAAAATAAAGACAGCCAATTCCGATGAAAAATTAATCCACAACCCAAATCAAAAAGTTTTAATCTTTATAATGAAAAAAACTGAAATTATAAAAAGAAGAATCAAACTGAAACGGCTGCCTGAAGTACTTTTCTACCAAAAATTGCTTCTGAAGAAGATAAAACATCAAAATGGTAGAATTTAGTAAAAGCATGCAAAGAAGACCAAGTTGCTGCTTTGCAAATCTGATCAACAGAAGCTTCATTCTTAAAAGCCCAGGAAGTGGAAACTGACCTAGTAGAATAAGCCGTAATCCGCTGAGGCGGGGATTTACCCGACTCCAAATAAGCATGATGAATCCAAAGCTTTAACCAAGATGCCAAAGAAATGGCAGAAGCCTTCTGACCTTTCCTAGAACCAGAAAAGATAAGAAATAGACTAGAAGTCTTCCTGAAATCTTTAGTAGCTTCAACATAATATTTCAAAGCTCTTACCACATCCAAAGAATGTAAAGATCTCTCCAGAGAATTCTTAGGATTAGGACACAAAGAAAGGACAACAATTTCTCTACTAATGTTGTTGGAGTTCACAACTTTAGGTAAAAATTTAAACGAAGTCCGCAAAACCGCCTTATCCTGATGCAAAATCAGAAAAGGAGACTCTCAAGAAAGAGCAGATAATTCAGAAACTCTTCTAGCAGAAGAGATCGCCAAAAGGAACAATACTTTCCAAGAAAGTAATTTAATGTCCAGAGAATGCATAGGCTCAAACGGAGGAGCCTGTAAAGCCTTCAAAAACAAATTAAGACTCCAAGGAGGAGAGATTGATTTAATGACAGGCTTGATACAAACCAAAGCCTGTACAAAACAATGAATATCAGGATGATTAGCAATTGTTTTGTGGAACAGAACAGAAAGAGCAGAGATTTGTCCTTTCAAGGAACTTGCAGACAAACCCTTATCTAAACCATCCTGAAGAAAATGTAAAATTCTAGGAATTCTAAAAGAATGCCAAGAGAATTTATGAGAAGAGCACCATGAAATGTAAGTCTTCCAAACTCGATAATAAATCTTTCTAGACATAGATTTACGAGCCTGCAACATAGTATTAATCACTGAGTCAGAGAAACCTCTATGACTAAGCACTAAGCATTCAATCTCCATACCTTCAAATTTAATGATTTGAGATCCTGATGGAAAAAACGGGCCTTGAGATAGGTCTGGCCTTAACTGGAGCCACCAGCAGTACAAACGAACGCTCCATTATGATTTTGGAAATCACTCTTGGAAGAAGAACTAGAGGCGGAAAAATATAAGCAGGTTGATAACTCCAAGGAAGTCTCAACGCATCCACTGCTTCCGCCTCAGGATCCCTGGACCTGGACAGATACCTAGGAAGTTTCCTGTTTAGATGAGAAGCCATCAGATCTATTTCTGTAAGCCCCCACATCTGAACAATCTGAAAAAACACATCTGGGTGAAGAGACCACTCTCCCGGATGTAAAGTCTGACGACTGAGATAATCCGCTTCCCAATTGTCTATACCTGGGATATGGACCACAGAAATAAGACAGGAGCTGGATTCCGCCCAAGCAAGTATCCGAGATACTTCTTTCATAGCTTGAGGACTGTGAGTCCCACCCTGATGATTGACATACGCCATGGTTGTGACATTGTCTGTCTGAAAACAAATAAACGGTTCTCTCTTCAGTAGAGGCCAAAACTGAAGAGCTCTGAGAATCACACAGAGTTCCAAAATATTGATTGGCAATCTCGCCTCTTGAGATTTCCAAACCCCCTGCGCTGTCAGAGATCCCCAGACAGCTCCCCAACCTGAAAGACTTGCATCTGTTGTGATCATAGTCCAGGTTGGACGGACAAAAGAGGCCCCTTGAACTAAATGATGGTGATCTAACCACCAAGTCAGAGATAGTCGAACATTGGGATTTAAGGATATTAATTGTGATATCTTTGTATAATCCCTGCACCATTGGTTCAGCATACAAAGCTGAAGAGGTCTCATGTGAAAACGAGCAAAGGGGATCGCGTCCGATGCTGCAGTCATGAGACCTAAAACCTCCATGCACATAGCTACTGAAGGGAATGATTGAAACTGAAGATTCTGACAAGCTGCAACCAATTTCAGACGTCTCTTGTCTGTTAGAGACAAAGTCATGGATACTGAATCTATTTGGAAACCTAAAAAGGTTACCCTTGTCTGAGGAATCAAAGAACTTTTTGGTAAATTGATCCTCCAACCATGTCTTTGAAGAAACAACACTAGTTGATTCGTGTGAGATTCTGCAGAACGTAAAGACTGAGCAAGTACCAAGATATAGTCCAAATAAGGAAACACTGCAATACTGCGCTCTCTGATTACAGAGAGTAGGGCACCGAGAACCTTTGAAAAGATCCTTGGAGCTGTCACTAGGCCAAAAGGAAGAACAACAAATTGGTAATGCTTGTCTAGAAAAGAGAATCTCAGGAACTGATAGTGATCTGGATGAATCAGAATATGAAGATATGCATCCTGTAAGTCTATTGTGGACATATAATGCCCTTGCTGAACAAAAGGCAGAATAGTCCTTATAGTTACCATCTTGAATGTTGGTATTCTTACATAACGATTCAAATATTTTAGATCCAGAACTGGTTTGAAAGAATTCTCCTTCTTTGGGACAATGAACAGATTTGCATAAAACCCCAGACCCCGTACTTGAAAAGGAACCGTCACAATTACCCCAGATAACTCCAGGTCTGAAACACACTTCAGGAAAGCCTAAGTTTTTTCTGGGTTCACTGGAATTCGTGAGAGAAAGAAACTTCTCACAGGTAGTCTTACTTTGAAACCTATTCTGTACCCCTGAGAGACAATGTTCTGAATCCAATGATTTTGGACTGAATTGATCCAAACATCCTTGAAAAATCTCAGTCTGCCCCCTACCAGCTGAGCTGGAATGAGGGCCACACCTTCATGCAGACTTGGGAGCTGATTTAGATCTTGGATTTATTCCAGACTGAAGAAGGCTTTCAATTGGAAACCATTCCTTTAGGGGAAGGATCAGGTTTCTGTTCCTTATTTTGTCGAAAGGAACGAAAACGGTTAGCAGCCTTAAATTTACCCTTAGATTTTTTATCCTGAGGCAAAAAAGCTCCCTTCCCCCCCAGTGACAGTTGAAATAATCGAATCCAACTGAGAACCAAATAATTTATTACCTTGTAAAGAGAGAGATAGCAACGTTGATTTAGAAGTCATATCAGCATTCCAAGATTTAAGCCATAAAGCTCTTCTAGCTAATATAGCTAAAGACATATATCTAACATCAATTCTAATGATATCGAAAATGGCATCACAAATGAAATTATTAGCATGTTGAATTAACTTAACAATGCTATACACATTATGATCTGGTACTTGTTGCACTAAGGTTTCCAACCAAAAAGTTGAAGCAGCTGCAACATCAGCCAAAGAAATAGCAGGCCTAAGAAGATGACCTGAACATAAATAAGCCTTCCTTAGATAAGATTCAAGTTTCCTATCTAAAGGATCTTTAAAAGAAGTACTATCTGCCGTAGGAATCGTAGTACGCTTTGCAAGAGTAGAGATGGCCCCATCAACTTTGGGGATCTTTTCCCAAAACTCCAATCTATCAGTCGGCAAAGGATACAGTTTCTTAAATCTTGAAGAAGGATTAAAAGAAGTACCCAGTCTATTCTATTCCCTAGAAATCACATCTGAAATAGCATCAGGAACTGGAAAAACCTCAGGAATAACTACATGAGGTTTAAAAACCGAATTTAAACGTTTACTAGTTTTAATATCAAGAGGACTAGTCTCCTCTATATCTAATGCAATCAACACTTCTTTTAATAAGGGACGAATATACTCCATTTTAAATAAGTATGAAGATTTGTCAGTGTCAATATCTGAGGCAGAATCTTCTGAACCAGATAGATCCTCATCAGAGATAGATAAATCAGAATGTTGTCGGTCATTTAAAAATTCATCAATTTTATGAGAAGTTTTAAAAGACCTTTTACGTTTATTAGAAGGGGGTATGAGAGACAAAGCCTTCTGAATGGAATTAGAAACAAATTCTCTCACATTAACAGGAATATCCTGAGCATTAGATGTTGAAGGACCAGCAACAGGTAATGGACTGCTACTAATGCAAATATTGTCTGCATGTAAAAGTTTGTCATGACAACTATCACAAACTATAGCCGGAGGAACAGTTACCACAAGTTTACAACAAATGCACTTAGCTTTGGTAGAACTGACATCAGGCAGCAGGATTCCAGTAGTAGATTCTGAGACAGGGTCAGTTTGAGACATCTTGCAATATGTAAGAGAAAAAATAACATATAAAGCAAAATTATCAATTTCCTTATATGACAGTTTCAGGAATGGGAAAGAAATGCAAACAAAATAAGCCTCTGGAAACCAGAAGCAAAAATAAATGAAGTCTTAAAAAATGTCAAAAGTTTGGCGCCAAGTATGACGCCTACAACTGAGAAAATATTTGGTGCCAAAAACGTCTGCAACAAACATGAGCATAGATGATGCAACCACGTGAAAAAAAACAACTAAGACGCCGGAAATTACGAAATAACGTCAACAAATGTAATTCTCGTGCCAAAAAGTCTTGCGCAAAGAATGATGCAATAAATTATAGCATTTTGCGCTCCCGCAAGCCTAACAGCCCGCAATTTAGAAAAGAGAGTCAATTTGAATACTTCAGGTAAGAATTTTTTTTTTTTTTATATATATGCATTTCCCAGATATGAAACTGACAGTCTGCAAAAAGGAAATATACTCATAAACCTGAATCATGGCAAATATACGTACAAACATATATTTAGAACTTTAAATATAAAGTGCCAAACCATAGCTGAGAGTGTCTTAAATAAAAGAAACATACTTACCAAAAGACACCCATCTACATAAAGTAGATAGCCAAACCAGTACTGAAATGAGAATCAGCAGAGGTAATGGTATATAAGAGTATATCGTCGATCTGAAAAGGGAGGTAGGAGATGAATCTCTATGACCGATAACAGAGAACCTATGAAATAGATCCCCGTTAGGATGACCATTGTATTCAATAGGTAATACTCCCTTCACATCCCTCTGTCATTCACTACACTCTTAGAGGAACCGGGCTTCAGCATGCTGCGAAGCGCATATCAACGTAGAAATCTAGCACAAACTTACTTCACCACCTCCATAGGAGGCAAATTTTGTAAAAACTGAATTGTGGGTGTGGTGAAGGGTGTATTTATAGGCATTTTGAGGTTTGGGAAACTTTGCCCCTCCTGGTAGGATTGTATATCCCATACGTCACTCTTGCCAATTACATGAAAGAAATCGTGCACGAGCACGTAAAACCAGCTTACCGCAGCGCTAGTATTGGAGTGTGGTATGGAGCTCAATTTTGCTCTACGCTCACTTCATGCCTGCTAACCCCGGGTTTTTGTAAACCTGTAATACCATCACTGTAGGTAAGTGAGCGGTGACAATAACTTGCAAGTTAGCACTGCGCCACTCTAACAAACTGTAGTCTCAATTACCTCTATTAATATGTTTTAAATTCAACAAAACACACACAGGTCATTTCTACTTTTCCTGTATGTGCCAGAAGTCATGTGCAGCAAATGCATGTTCTCGTTATGGCTGCCATCATTTACTTTAGTGCAGCACATCAATCTTCACACTGGATGCATGCCTCTTTCCCCATTTATGCCAAGAAGATTAAAGGGATAGGAAAGTCAAAATTAAACTTGCATGATTCAGATAGAGCATGCCATTATAAGACACTTTTAAATTCACTTCTATTTTCAAATGTGCTTCGTTCTCTTAGTATCCCTTGTTAACAAATGAATACGCACATATCATACATTAGTGGGAGCTGCTGCTAATTGGTGCCAGCACTCATTTGTCTTTTGTGATTGGCTAAATAGATATTTTCAGCTTCTTATCAGTAGTGCAATTCTGCCCCTTCAGCAATGGATAACAAGAGAATGAAGAAAATTCTATAAAATAATTAAATTGGAAAGTTGTTTAAAATTGTATGTTCTATCTGAATCATAAAAGAAAATTTGGGGGTTTACTATCCCTTTAAATCTAATCCAACAACCCTAATCATTATTATTATGAAGAAAAAATAAAAATTTTCATAGTTAAACTGTTTTAAATTATTTTAACTTTTTTAGAAACAAACAGAAACAATCATGCTTAAAGAATTTTACAATTTTTAAAAAAAACCTGCATAAATTGCCCAGTTATGAGAAAATGTGATTTAAGTGGTCAAGGCAAAAATGAGATAAATCCCCAAATAATGCACAAACCTGTGTAAAAAAAATTCTGGTGCACTACCAAATGTTCTCAATGGAAACATTGGGAGGAAATTTTAAAGTGTAAATTTTTTTTTTTTTAAAAATGAAACTGTGAAATCCAATTTATTTTGTTTCTGCTATAGATAGAAAGTTAACCATAAACTGCTAGTTATTACCATCTACTAGTCAAGGTTCAGGACAAACGCAATCATAGGAATGGAGCATATAGTAAATTAATGTTTGTATATACTTCTATACAATACCAATACTATACTTTTCTCCAGAGAAATAATGCTATATATTGAAATTGGAAGCAGGATTAAACAAAGGTTACACCCCCAAGCAGAAGGCCTAATTGTATTCAAAATTCCCACAGGAACCCCATCCCCCTGTGCTTTAACATAACAGAAAAGATTATAAGGTAGCTATGCAATTGTAATTTTGGTCCCCCACAGCTTTCTAAGGCCTAGTTAAAGGAACATTATACACTAGAATTTTCTTTGCATAAATGTTTTGTAGATGATCCATTTATTTAGCCTATACAGCTTCTTTTTTTTTTTAATGTATAGTTTTGCTTATTTTTAAATAACACTGCGCTGATTTTCAGACTCCTAACCAAGCCCCAAAGTTTTATGAGAATACTGACGTATATATACTTCAGTTTGCTCCTGTTTGTGTAAAGAGTCTTTTCATATGCAGAGGAAGGGGGAGTGACTGAATAGTTCCCACTTTCAGTGGGTGTTCTAGCTAATCCTTTTAACAGAGCTAAACTGGGAGCTTCTAATTAAGTGTTTAAACGGTTTTATACTGGATTTTTATATTAGTATCTAGGGATATTATTCTTTATAGTAGTGCCTATTACATGCAGTTAAATGAAAATTGGTGTATACTGCCCCTTTAACATTGAGGTGGAAATGTTTGGAAACTTGGTACAAATATTTATCTCCATGAAAGTTTATGCAGAATTTTTATGTTATCACCAGTTTCCAAACATTACAACCTCAAATGCAAACTAGGCCTAAGACGTAAACACACATACAAATGCATCGTTTTAATTATAGGTGAATACATTAATGTCTGCTAAGATTGTTTAGTATACATCAGTTAGCCTTAAAAGTTTAATGGATCACACCCTATCAACACCGAGAACTAATAGAGTGAAAACATTTGCAAACAAATCGGTACAACTGTAACAGGCCATAAGGTGAAATATAAATAAAAAAATGTAAGGGACATCACAAGTGTATTAAAAGTGAATTCACCAAGGGGTCAATTCCAGTCTTTCCGACACTGGCTCCTGATAATAAGATTTTTGACAATATGTGAGGTCCACAGCAGCAAACGAGTTTTCACTTGAAATGTTCTCAAGAATGTGTTTCCGGTTGTTTGCTTCTGTGATCTAAACTGGGAATACAACTGAAGCTGACATACAGTATACAATGGCTATTTACATTACAATTGTTTGAAATTATGCTGTTACTGCAACACTGGAAACATACTCACATATTTATGAGCTTATGACCAAGCTCAAAGTATAACAGCTCAAATAAATCTCCCTCCATAGAGATAAAGAAGTGGCTATGCCTTGCTTTTTCACAAAAGACAGCTTTTACTCAAAGTTTTTTTTTTTAACCGCCACTGGGTTTTATTTCATGAAAACCATCCACGTACAAAGACCGTGAAAACACACAATAGGGCATATCTATCAAGCTCCATATGGAGCTTGAAGCACAGTGTTTCTGGCGAGCCTTCTGGCTCGCCAGAAACACCAGTTATGGAGCAGCGGTCTAAAGACATCGCCACAATTCAACCCGATCAAGTACGATCGGGTTGATTGACACCCCCATGCTGGCGGCATAATTTTTACACAAAAGTGAGTTAAATGTCCTTTTAATGCAAATTGATGGTCAACACAGTCAAAACTGTGCTGCAGCCAGAGGCCGATTTCACGTTGTAAATGACAGCACGTGACACAGGAGTTAATTCTAGACACGTTGGTTAACAACATGTGAAGCAGCTGATTATAGATCTAGGTCAATACCAAAGCAATGGAAATCATTATGAGGAGGGCATATACATCTATTAACAAAATTACTATAACTACCAAAGAAATAGGATAACTGAAAAACCAGGCCATTAAATGTGAAAGAACAGACTATAAAACTTTATTCCAAAATGCAGGAGTGATCAAATATGGTGAGGATTTGAAAAGAGGACAATGTAGCCACTTTACCGAACTGTTCAACTGATACCTTATAAGTTCATGAAACCCAGTTCAGGATCGCTAATACTGGAACTTTTGAACAGAACAGATTGCTGAGGTCCTCTGATTCTGTCCTCTCCCAGTATGTGGATTGCTACAAGGATACTTGCAATCTACCCAGATCAGCATATTTCCAAGTACTGAAATAAGCTACTGCCCTTGTGTTTTTCACTTGCACACACACAGGAAGGCCTGCAAGATGCTAATAAAAAAGGTAAGATTTGAACCTGATTTCCAAAAAACAAAATTTATGCTTACCTTATAAATTTCTTTCTTTCCGGGCATGGAGAGTCCACAATTTCATTCCAATTACTAGTGGGATATTCAACTCCTGGCCAGCAGGAGGATGCAAAGAGCACCCCAGCAGAGCTGTTAAGTGTCACTCCCTCACCCATAATCCCCAGTCATTCGGCTGAAGGAAAATGGAAAAAGATGATAACACAAGGGTATAGAGGTGTCTGAGGTTTATATAAAAAATTTGCCGTCTTAATTGTAAATAAGGGCAGGTCGTTGACTCTCCATGCCAGGAAAGAAATTTATCAGGTAAGCATACATTTTGGTTTATTTCCTATGGCATGGAGAGTCCACGATTTCATTCCAATTACTAGTGGGAACCAATACCCAAGCTAGAGGACACAGAATGAAAGGGAGGGAGAACAAGATAGGCGTACCTAATCAAAAGGCACCACCGCTTAAAGAGCTTTTCTCCCAAAAGAAGCCTTAGACGAGGCAAAAGTATCAAATTTGTAGAATTTGGAAAAAGTATGCAATGAGGACCAAGTGGACGACTTGCTGATTTGCTCCACAAATGCTTCATTTTTAAAAGCCCAAGAAGAAGAGACAGCTATAGAGGAGTCGCAATTCTCTCAGAAGCCTGTTGTCCAGCTGTCTCATTTGCTAAACAAATAACACTTCTCAACCAGAAAGAAAGAGCAGCTTTATCAGTGAAAACAACGAACAAGGCAGTAGACTGCCGAAAATCTTTAGTTGCGTGTAGATTAAATTTTAGAGCATGCACAACATTCCTTCTGAGTAGGAGGATTCGGACAAAAAGAAGGAACAACAATTTCTTGATTGATGTTGCGATCCGATACCACTTTGGGAAGAATTCCCAATTTAGTACGAAGGACTGCCTTATCCGCGCGAAAAATAAAGGTAAAGAGAATCACATTGCAGAGCCGAAAGCTCGGAAACCCTGCAAGCAGATGAAATAGCAAGTAGAAACAAAACTTTCCAAGATAACAACCGATTGCATAGGCTCAAACGGAGCCTGCTGCAAAACTTTAAGAACAAGGTTAAGGCTTCAGGGAGTGGCAACAGGTTTAAACACAGGCCTGATTCTGACCAAGGCCTGAACAAAGGATCTGCGAGACGTTTGTGCAAAAGAATACAGTGCAGAAATCTGACCCTTCAGAGTACTGACTGACAAACCATTCCGCAAACCAGATCCTGCAAGGCCAGACAGGAGCTATTAGAATCACAGACACCCTCTCCTGCTTTATTCGAGTAATGACTCAAGGAAGGAGAGCAAACGGGGGGGGGGGGGGGGGGAACAGGTACGCCAGACTGAATTTCCAAGGCACTGCCAGAGCGTCTATCAGAGCGGCTTGTGCATCTCTTGATCAAATCTAGGATGTTTATGGGAAGAGAAGACTCCTCTCGAGTCAAAATTCCCTAAGCCTTTAGAGAACCCCAAACAGCTCCCCAGCCTGAAAGGCTGGCGTCCGTGGTCACAATCACCCAGGATGGTCTCAGGTATCATGTACCTGAGAAATCCACCACGATAGAGAGTCTCTTGATAGGGGATCCAGAGCTATCCTCTGTGATACGTCCGAGTAGTCTCCGTTCCATTGTCTGAGCATGCATAACTGTAGAGGTCTCAGATGGAACCGAGCAAACGGAATGATGTCCAAGGAAGCAACCATCAGACCAATTACTTCCATACACTGAGTCACAGATGGACGGGTAGAGGACTGTAGTGAAAGGCAAGAAGCCAGAAGTTTAGATTTTTTTGACCACCGTCAGAAAAATCTTCATGGACAGAGAATCTTTAATTGTTCTGAAGAAACACACCCTGGTATCTGGCACTAGGGAACTCTTCTCCAGATTCACTTTCCAACTGTGGGAACGAAGAATAGACAAAAACATATCTGTATGAGATTTTGCTAACTGAAAAGATGGCGCTTGAACCAAGATGTCGTCCAGATAAGGCGCCACCGCCTTCCCCTAAAATCTGACTACTGCCAAAAGGGCCCCTAGGTCCTTTGTAAAGATTTGAGGAGCCGTGGCAAGGCCAAAAGGAAAAGCAACAAACCGGAAATGTTTGTCCAGAAAGGCAAAACATAGGAATTGGTGATGTTCCCTGTGAATAGGAACATGTAGATACGCATCCTTCAGATCTATGGTAGTCATGAACTGACCTTCCTGTACCAAGGGTAGGATGGAACGAATAGTTTCCATCTTGAAAAACGGAACCTTGAGGAATTTGTTGAGACACTTTAGGTCTAGAATGGGGCGAAAAAGATCCCTCTTTTTTGGGAACCACAAAAAGATTTGAATAGAATCCTTGACCCTGTTCAGCTACAAGAACACTCCCAGGGAAGATAGGTCCTTTACGCAATTTAAGAAGGCCTCTCTCTTTACCTGGTTTGCAGATAACCTTGACTGGAGGAATCTGCCCCTGGAGAGACAAGACTTGAATCTTATTATGTATCCCTGAGATACTACCTCCACAGCCCAATTATCTAGGACATTGCGGATCCAAGCCTGCCGAAAAAGGAAAAGCCTGCCCCCCACTTGATCCAAGACAGGATCAGGTGCGGCCCCTTCATGCTGATTTCGAATCAATTGAAGGCTTCATGGTTTGTTTCCCCTTATTGCAAGGCTGACTGGACCTCCATGAGGTTTGGAAGAGGAGGAGGAAGACTTCTGTCCTTTGAAGTTACGAAACAAACGAAAATTAGAATTCTGGCGACCCTTAGATCTATTCTTCTTGTCCTGAGGTAGGAAAGATCCCTTTCCACCCGTAATCTCAAAAATGATCTCGGTCAGACCAGGACCAAATAAAGTATTGCCCTTATAAGGTAAAGACAGAAGTTTGGACATGGAAGCTGCAGACCAAGATTTTAACCATAGAGCTCTGCGAGCTAGAACAGCAAGGCTAGAAATCTTGGCTCCCAATCTAAGCACTTGCATGTTGGCATAACAGATAAAAGTATTGGCCTGCTTAAGAGCCTTGAACCTATCCTGTATCTCCTCTATCGTAGTCTCTTCTGAAATCAGGTCAGACAAGGCATTGCACCAATAAGATGCTGCCCCCGTGATGGTAGCAATACTTTCAACAGGTTGCCACTGTAATCCCCGATTCATGTACATCTTTCTTAAGTAAGCCTTTATCTTCTTATCCATGGGATCTTTGAAAGAACAGCTATCCTCAATAGGAATAGTTCTCTTGGCTAGAGTAGAGATAGCTCTTTCTACCTTGGGCACTGTGCGCCACGAGTCCCGTAAAGACAGGGAAAAAGGAATCTGTGGATTTTCCCATTCATGAGCTATAATTTCCGACATACGATCCGGAAAAGGAAAAACTTCCACAAATGAAGGAACATCATAAACTCTGTTTAGTTTACTAGACTTCTTTGGATTCTCTTTCAGAAGTAACCGGAGGTGTTCTAGTTTAAATCTAAAATTAACCTCCTCTTAATCTGTAGATTTTTCCACTAGAGAGCCTAAGTCTGAGATCTCACCCTCCAAAGCCATTGAAGTATCTTCTTCACCAGATAACTGAGACTGGCTAATGCAGCCTTAGCGGAGTCAGAACCCTTACTGAGAGAAATATTCTTAGACTTCCTCTTACCAGCAACTGAAAAGGCTGATAATGCTGCAGAAACCGCAGAAGTTATCTGCTCAGCAAAATCCCCATGTAAATAAACACCCCCAGGAGGTGGTTGAGAGGAACCGCAGGGTACTGCATGTGAAATTGCTAAAGCTTGTGACGTTTGAGGGGGAAGCTGAGGCATGACATGGACAACATAATCATGAGAGACAGATGTCTCTAAGAAAGAACCTTTATTTTTAGTCAAAAGCATATTGTTTAAACAAGAGGAGCAAAACTGCACAGGAGGAATAATCTGAGCCTCCAAACAATATAAACATTTTTCAAAAGGAATATTAGAATTTGCTTCAGGGTCCATGGTAAAAGAATATGGTCCCCACAAGTCTAAATAAAGATAACAAGTACACCTAATTTTATATATATATATATATATATATATATATATATATATATATATATATATATATATATATATATATATATATATATATATATATATATATATATATATACACACACACAGGTAGCCCTCAGTTTACGCCGGGGTTAGGTTCCAGAAGGAATGGTTGTAAATCAAAACCGTTGTAAATTGAAACCAAGTTTATAATTTAAGTCAATGGGAAGTGAGGGAGATAGGTTCCAGGCCCCTCTCAAAATTGTCATAATAACACCTAATACATTATTTTTAAAGCTTTGAAATGAAGAATTGAAATGCTAAACAGCATTATAAACCTAATAAAATAATCACACAACACAGAATATATAATTAAACTAAGTTAGGTTCCAGAAGGAATGGTTGTAAATCAAAACCGTTGTAAATTGAAACCCAGTTTATAATTTAAGTCAATGGGAAGTGAGGGAGATAGGTTCCAGGCCCCTCTCAAAATTGTCATAATAACACCTAATACATTATTTTTAAAGCTTTGAAATGAAGAATTGAAATGCTAAACACCATTATAAATCAAATAAAATAATCACACAACACAGACTTCACTTGCATCTTTCTGCAAACAGTTCTTTCTATGCATTCCAATCTGGACTGATTTATAGACAGGAAGATCTTGTTCCTTTGAAATCTGTTCGATAGCTCAGGTCTGGTTAAACTGATTAATTTCAGCTTGCTTTGCTGCAACACAAGTGGACAGCTCCACCTACAGGCTATTTTAATAAATGCACTGCTTTTCAATAGCAGTCACATGACTGGAAAAAAAGGTTGTTATTCTGAAACGGTGTAAATTGAACCGTTGTAAAACGAGGGACACCTGTATATATATATATATATATATATATATATATATATATATATATACATACATACATTTTATTCAGGCACATCAAACCCTCAGCTCTGCTGAGGACTCACCACTCCGTAGGCTTAGTACAGAAAATTCCACTAGATGGAAATCGAAACTGCAGCAAATAAACGAAAAACAGAACTAAAGGTAGGTAGCAGCTGATATACAGCTCACTAGACACACTCCTTCACTCCGAATAACTCTGGTCTGAAAAGTGATCGATCAGCAACCTCTCCGCTCACAGTCGGCGCCAATCTGTAAAGCCGTATAACGGAAGAGCAGAGGCCAGTCACATGACCACAATGAAAATTAAACTGCACCACAGATAGTAAACGGTGCAAAAAAAAAAACCCTCGTAAAAACAGCAGCTCAGTAAATAACACCCACTGTAACAATACTTAATACAAAGTGCTATAAAACCTTACATATGTCCTCTCATATGCATAAAATAAAAATGATGAATGCCCAGACGTAGCTCCCTATCATGCCAGCCTCTAAGTTTAACTTAAAATAAAAGTTAAAATACCCCTTAGCAGTACTTCAAGTATGCCCCTGCCTGGAAACCTTTAATAATATAGGACATCCCCAGAATATGAGCTAGGATAGACAATCTTCAGGAGATTTAACCCCTCAAGTGCTGGTTCCTTTAAACCTAGAAGGGAAAGCACTTAACTGAGCATCCTGGACAGGACGGAGAAAATATTCTTAGGTGTGCCAGACATATCACCTCTGACAGGAACCTGTAGAAAAAGAAAAGACAGAGTAACCAACCATGGCTTTCTATAATAGGGGTAGTAATAATATTAGAAGTTAAGCAAAGACTACCTTGCCGTCTAACTGCTAAAAGCCACCATTACTCTTACTAAAGAGATTTATGTGGACACAGCATAGCCCCAATCCATGCTTGCAGGGAAAAGTAACCATTAAAGGATTAAAAATCTTCAAACACCTTCGCACATCCTCCTGGTAAGAGAGGCAAAGAATGACTGGAGATTATAGCTCTGCTGGGGTGCTCTTTGCCTCCTCCTGCTGGCCAGGAGTTGAATATCCCACTAGTAATTGAAATTAAATTGTGGACTCTCCATGCCATAGGAAAGAAACATAATTTATGCTTACCTCAAATTAATTTAAGTTCACAATCCATTACTCCTGGGAATTACTCTTCCCTGCCACTAGGTGGAGGAAGAGATTCCCAAACCCCAAGAGCTCTATAAAACCCCTCCCACCTCACTGGCAACTCAGTCTAACTTATAGTCAAGCAAAAGGATTAGGAAAAGAAACAAGAGCAAAAAATAGGAGCAGGGGAAAAGATGTGCTCAAAAAAATAAAGCAACACCAAAATAATAATAAAAAAAAAAACACAGGGTGGGGTGTCGTGGACTCTCACCACTATGAAAGAAATGAATTTAACAGGTAAGCATAAATTATGTTTCCTTTCATAGAAGTGGTGAGAGTCCACCATCTATTACTCCTGGGAACTAATACCCAAGCTGTGGAGTCCACGAGTAATGAGACAAATGGTGGGATAGGAAGACCAAAAGAACCCAAAAGGGCAAAACACATTTTTTTTTAAATGCCCTTAAACATCACCCAACAGGAAAAAACAAAGTAACCTGAGACAACTGCCTGAAGTTCTCTCTTACCAAAGTCTGCCTCAGAAGAAGCAAAAACATCAACATTGAAGAATTTAGTGAAAGAATGCAAAAGAGACCAAGTAGCTAACTTGCAAATTTGGTCAACTGAAGCCTCATACTTAAAAGCCCAATAAGTGGAAACTTTCAAACAAGAAGCCAAAGAAATCTCAGAACATGTCTGCTTTTTGCTAGAGCCAGAATAATGAGCAAACAAACTGGAAGTTTGTCTGAAATCCTTAGTAGCATCAACATAATACTTCAATGCCCTAACAACATCCAAATTATGAAGAAATCTCTCGGAAGAATTCTTGGAATTGGGACACAAAGAACAACAATTTCTCAACTTATATTGTCTCAATACAGAACCTTAGGTTGGTCCATAAAACTTCCTTATATTAATGAAAAATTAGATAAGGAGGATCACATAAAAGAGCAAACAAGTAAGAGACTCTTACAGCAGAAGAGATAGCAATAAACCTTCCAAGAGAGAAGCTTAATATCCACATTATGAATAGGCTCTGGTGGAGAAGCCTGTAAACTCTTCAAAACCAAATTTACAATCCAAGGAGGAGAATTTTTTTGATCGCAGGTTTAATTCTGGCCAAAACCTAAACAAAACCATGCATTTTAGGAATACTAGCTTCTTGTGGAACAAAACTGAAAGAGAAGAAATCTGACCGTTCAAAGAACTGGTGGATAAACCTTTATCCAAAGAAATAGCAAAAATTGCAAAATCCTAGGAATTCTAAATGAATCCCAGGAAAAACAAAGATCCACACACCAATAAATAAAGGCCCTCAATACCTTACAAGCCTCTATCAGAGTCTCAATAACCAAAATCCGAAAACCCTCTCTGCTTAAGAAATAACTGTTCCATTTCCATGCATTTAAGTTTAAATACCTTGAAAAAGAAGGCCTTGGTGCAGAGGAAGAGGCCAACTGGACATCTGAACCTTGAAATTAAGAACAGGAGAAAAGTATCCTTTTTGGGTATGATAAAAAAACAAATTTAAGGTTACCTGATAAATTCTTTTCTTTCAGGATGATGACGCTCCACAAGAAATGTTAACATGTAGGATATAATTTCCACCACTAGTAGGAGGCAAAGAACCAACAACAACAACTTTTTTATTCCCTCCCAATTCCTAGCACTACTCAGTTTAACATAAAGCCGAGCAAAGAAAAGGAGACAGTAAGTTAGGAAAGAGAAAAATCAGGGTCTACGTATGTGCAAATAGTAACTGCCTCCACAAATAGGGCAGGGCATGTGGACTCTCATCATCCCGAAAGAAAATAATTTATATTTTGTTTTCTTTTGTAAGATGAGAAACATTGACAGGTGTGATTTAATACCCAAGCTGAGAGTCAACGACAAGGAAAGAGTGGGACAACTTAAGGCAGTTCCCATTTTCCAGACACTGTGGCCTGAAGGACTTTCCTACCAAAAGCAAAATATCGAAAAGTTGAAAATGTATGCAGAGAATACCATGTTGCAGCTTTGTAAATCTGTTCCAAGGATGCATCATTTTTGAAACCCCAAGAAGTAGCAACTGATATAGTGGAATGAGCTGTGAAGACAAAAGTTATGGAGCAGCGGTCACAAAGACAAAGACCGGGTTAATTGACACCCCCTGCTGGTGGCCCATTGGCTGCAAGTCTGCAGGGAGCGGCGTTGCACCAGCAGCTCTTGTGAGCTGAATACGGATCAGGTCCGCAAGACATTTGATAAATAGGCCTCAAGGTATGCTTATCAGGATGTCTTGTTAATTTTTTATGAAGCAGAAAAGATAAAGCTGAAATTTGGCCCTTCAAGGAACTAGAAGACAATCCCTTGTGAAAGGAATCTTGCAGAAACGGAGGCATCCCAGGAATCCAAAAATAATTAGACAATCAACCTCCACAGCATCAAACTTAGATATTTGAAGTCTGGAAGGAAGAGAGGACCTTGAAACAAGAGGTCTTGCCTCTGAGAAAGAACGCAAGCAGGAAAACTATAAATCTGAATCAACTTTGCATACCAGATTCTGCAGAATATAACTGGAACTATTAGCATGACTGATGCAGACTCCTGTTTGATTAAAGCAATAACACTTTTTGGAAGAACAAATATGGGGAAACAGGTAGGCTAGGCAAAAGTTCCCTGGACAAAACTAAGGCATCTATCATTTGTGATTTGTATACCTGGATCTGGCACTGTACTCTGGCAGATTGTGAATCAAGTGAGAAACCATCAGACCTATATCCAACATACCGCCTTAGCAACTAGCTAATCAAAAATCCACTAATGGAGAGACCACTATCCTGGGTGAACAGACTGATGGCTGAGATAATACACTTTCAAAATCTATACTCCTGGAATGTGAATACCCGTGAAGGAAAACTGATTCTGCTCTGCCCAGAACAAAATCTGTAACATACATAAATATTCAAGAAGGATCTTGCAGTCCTCTGGCTATGTAGGAGGTATCCATCCATGACAGAGTGAGTTTTACTGACAACGGAAGTACTGTACCTGCTTGAGAAGGAGCCAAGACTGAAGAGCTCTAAGAATCATTTGGAGCTGCAGGATGTGTATATGTAACCTTGCCTCCGACTCCTTGTGTTCTGAGGTCACAATAACCCATGTAGACTGAAGAAAAGAAGCTCCAAGGATAAAAACAAAATTTATGCTTACCTGATAAATTTATTTCTCTTGTGGTGTATCCAGTCCGCGGGTTCATCCATTACTTGTGGGATATTCTCCTTCCCAACAGGAAGTTGCAAAAGGACACCCACAGCAGAGCTGTCTATATAGCTCCTCCCCTAACTGCCACCCCCAGTCATTCGACCGAAGACAAGCAAGAAAAAGGAGAAACTATAGGGTGCAGTGGTGACTGTAGTTTAAAAATAAAAAACACCTGCCTTAAAGTGACAGGGCGGGCCGTGGACTGGATACACCACAAGACAAAGAAATTTATCAGGTAAGCATAAATTTTGTTTTCTCTTGTAAGGTGTATCCAGTCCACGGGTTCATCCATTACTTGTGGGATACCAATACCAAAGCTTTAGGACACGGATGAAGGGAGGGACAAGGCAGGAACTTAAACGGAAGGCACCACTGCCTGCAAGACCTTTCTCCCAAAAATTGCCTCAGAGGAAGCAAAAGTATCAAATCTGTATAATTTAGAAAAAGTATGAAGCGAAGAGCAAGTCGCTGCCTTACAAATCTGTTCAACAGAGGCCTCATTTTTAAAAGCCCACGTGGAAGCTACCGCTCTAGTGGAATGAGCTGTAATTCTTTCAGGAGGCTGCTGGCCAGCAGTCTCATAAGATAAACGGATTATGCTTCTCAGCCAAAAAGAAAGAGAAGATGCCGAAGCCTTTTGGCCTCTCCTCTGTCCAGAGTAGACAACAAACAATGCAGATGTTTGACGAAAATCCTTAGCAGCTTGTAAATAAAACTTTAAAGCACGAACCATGTCAAGATTGTGTAATAGACGTTCCTTCTTTGAAGAAGGATTAGGACACAGTGACGGAACTACAATCTCCTGATTGATATTCTTATTAGATACCACCTTAGGAAGAAATCCAGGTTTGGAACGCAACACTACCTTATCTGTATGGAATATCAGATAAGGGAAATCACACTGTAAGGCAGATAACTCTGAAACTCTTCGAGCCGAAGAGATAGCTACCAAAAACAGAACTTTCCAAGATAAAAGCTTGATATCTATGGAATGCAGAGGTTCAAACGGAACCCCTTGAAGAACTTTAAGAACTAAATTTAAACTCCATGGCGGAGCAACAGGTTTAAACACAGGCTTGATTCTAACTAAAGCCTGACAAAACGCCTGAACGTCTGGAACATCTGCCAGACGCTTGTGCAGAAGAATAGACAGAGCAGAAATCTGTCCCTTTAAGGAACTAGCTGACAATCCCTTCTCCAATCTTTCTTGGAGAAAGGATAATATCCTAGGAATCTTGACTTTACTCCGTGAGTAAGCCTTGGATTCACACCAATGAAGATATTTACACCATATCTTATGATAGATTTTCATGGTGACAGGCTTTCGAGCCTGAATTAAGGTATCAATGACCGACTCGGAGAAACCACGCTTTGATAAAATCAAGCGTTCAATCTCCAAGCAGTCAGCCGCAGAGAAATTAGATTTGGATGTTTGAATGGACCTTGGAGTAGAAGGTCTTGCCTCAGCGGCAGAGTCCATGGTGGAAGGGATGACATGTCCACCAGATCTGCATACCAAGTCCTGCGTGGCCACGCAGGTGCTATCAAAATCACTGAAGCTCTCTCCTGCTTGATCTTGGCAATCAGACGAGGGAGGAGAGGAAATGGTGGGAACACATAAGCCAGGCTGAAGGACCATGGCACTGCTAGAGCATTTATCAGCGCTGCCTGGGGATCTCTTGACCTGGACCCGTAACGAGGAAGCTTGGCGTTCTGACGAGACGCCATCAGATCCACTTCTGGTTTGCCCCATAGTTGAATCAGCTGGGCAAATACCTCCGGATGGAGCTCCCACTCCCCCGGATGAAAAGTCTGCCGACTTAGAAAATCCGCCTCCCAGTTCTCTACTCCTGGGATATGGATAGCTGAGAGATGGCAAGAGTGAACCTCTGCCCATAGAATTATCTTTGAAACCTCCAACATTGCCAGGGGGCTTTTTGTCCCCCCCCATGATGGTTGATATAGGCTACAGTCGTGATATTATCCGACTGAAATCTGATGAACCTGACCGCAGCTAGTTGAGGCCAGGCCTGAAGAGCATTGAATATCACTCTCAGTTCCAGAATGTTTATCGGAAGGAGGGCTTCCTCCTGAGTCCACAAACCCTGAGCCTTCAGAGAGTTCCAGACTGCGCCCCAGCCCAGAAGGCTGGCATCTGTCGTGACTATAGTCCACTCTGGCCTGCAGAAACTCATTCCCCTGGACAGATGGACCCGAGAGAACCACCAGAGAAGAGAATCCCTGGTCTCTTGATCCAGATTTAGCAGAGGGGACAAATCTGTGTAATCCCCATTCCACTGATTGAGCATGCAAAGTTGCAGTGGTCTGAGATGTAGGCGGGCAAATGGAACTATGTCCATTGCCGCTACCATTAGGCCGATTACTTCCATACACTGAGCCACTGACGGCTGAGAAGTGGAATGAAGAGCACGGCAGGAAGTTAGAAGTTTTGATAACCTGACCACTGTCAGAAAATTTTTCATTTCTACTGAATCTATCAGTGATCCTAGGAAGGAAACTCTTGTAAGAGGGGAGAGAGAGAACTCTTTTCTTCATTCACCTTCCACCCGTGAGACCTCAGAAATGCCAGAACAATGTCCGTATGGGACTTGGCGATTTGAAAAGTCAACGCCTGTATCAGAATGTCGTCTAGGTAAGGAGCCACCGCTATGCCCCGTGGCCTTAGAACCGCCAGTAGGGACCCTAGAACCTTCGTAAAGTTTCTTGGTACCGTGGCTAACCCGAAGGGAAGAGCCACAAACTGGTAATGCCTGTCTAAGAAGGCGAACCTGAGGAACTGATAATGATCTCTGTGAATCGGAATGTGGAGATAAGCATCCTTTAAGTCCACGGTAGTCATATATTGACCCTCCTGGATCATAGGGAAGATGGTTCAGATAGTCTCCATCTTAAAGGATGGGACCCTGAGAAATTTGTTTAGGATCTTGAGATCCAAGATTGGTCTGAAAGTTCCCTCTTTTTTGGGAACTATAAACAGATTTGAATAGAAGCCCTGCCCCTGTTCCTCCCATGGAACTGGGTGGATCACTCCCATAACCAGCAGGTCTTGAACACAAGGTAAGAATGCCTCTCTCTTTATCTGGTTTACAGATAATTGTGAGAGATGAAATCTCCCCTTTGGAGATGAAGCTTTGAAGTCCAGAAGATATCCCTGGGAAACAATCTCTAATGCCCAGGGATCCTGGACGTCTCTTGCCCAAGCCTGGGCGAAGAGAGAGAGTCTGCCCCCCACTAGATCCGGTCCCGGATCGGGGGCTACTCCTTCATGCTGTCTTATAGGCAGCCGCAGGTTTCTTGGTCTGCTTCCCCTTATTCCAGACTGGCTTGGACTGGGCAAAATTTCCCTCTTGTTTTGCATTAGAGGAAACTGAAGCTGCGCCACTCTTGAAGTTTCGAAAGGAACGAAAATTATTCTGTTTGGTCCGTAACTTATTTGATCTATCTTGAGGAAGGGCGTGACCTTTTCCTCCAGTAATATCAGAAATGATCTCCTTCAGACCGGGCCCGAATAGGGTCTGTCCCTTGAAGGGGATGTTAAGAAGCTTAGACTTTGAAGTAACATCTGCTGACCAGGACTTAAGCCACAGCGCCCTACGCGCCAAAATGGCAAAACCTTAATTCTTAGCCGTTAGCTTGGCTAAATGAAAAATGGCGTCAGAAATAAAGGAGTTAGCTAACTTAAGAGATTTAATCCTGTCTAGAATATCGTCTAACGGGGTCTCCACCTGTAGAGCCTCCTCAAGAGACTCAAACCAAAAAGCCGCTGCAGCAGTAACTGGGGCAATGCATGCAAGAGTCTGGAGAATAAAACCTTGATGTATAAAAATTTTCTTAAGGAGACCCTCCAATTTTTTTATCCATAGGATCTAGGAAAGCACAACTGTCCTCGACGGGAATAGTTGTACGCTTAGCTAGGGTGGAGACTGCTCCCTCCACCTTAGGAACCGTCTGCCACGAGTCCCGTATAGTGGCATCTATGGGAAACATCTTTTTAAAAGCAGGAGGGGGAGAGAACAGCACACCTGGTCTATCCCATTGCTTAGTAATAATTTCCGAAAACCTCTTAGGGACTGGAAAAACATCGGTGTAAACAGGTACTGCAAAATATTTGTCCATTTTACACAATTTCTCTGGAACCACAATGGGGTCACAGTCATCCAGAGTCGCTAAAACCTCCCTAAGCAATAAGCGGAGGTGTTCAACCTTAAATTTAAACGCTGTCATCTCAGAATCAGACTGAAGTCTGAAATGTCACCCACAGATAGAAGCTCACCTGCCTCGGCTTCTGAGCATTGTGAGGGTATATCGGACACAGGCAATAAAGCGTCAGAAAGCTCTGTATTAATTCTAGCCCCAGAGCTGTCTCGCTTTCCTTGTAGCCCTGGCAGTTTGGAGAATACCTCTGTGAGGGTAGCATTCATAACTGCTGCCATGTCCTGTAAGGTAAAAGAATTAGACGCGCTAGATGTACTTGGCGTCACTTGAGCGGGAGTTATAGGTTCTGACACATGGGGAGAGTTAGATGGCATAATCTCCCTCTTTTTAGTCAGAGAATCCCCTGGAGATAAATCTTTAAGCGCCATAATATGGTCTTTATAGTTTATAGAAATTTCAGTACATTTGGTACACATTCTAAGAGGGGGTTCCACAATGGCTTCCAAACATATTGAACAAGGAGTTTCCTCTATGTCAGACATGTTTAACAGACTAGTAATGAGACAAGCAAGATTGGAAAACACTTTAATAAAGGTGAAACAGCAATTAAACAAAAACGTTACTGTGCCTTTAAGAGAGAAAAACTAGCGCTTAAACTGCAAAACAGTGAAAAAATACAGTAAAATCTTTGAAATTTTTACAGTGTGAATAAGGGACTAAAGCAGCATTGCACCCACTTGCAAATGGATGATTAACCCCTTAGGCCCCAAACCGGATTGAAAAACGTTAAAAATCAATTGAGCACCATGCCACAGCTCTGCTGAGGCTCCTACCTGCCCTTAAATACGATTTTGTGCAGAAATAACCCCTTTGAAATGGTTCTCAGATGCCAGAGGACTCTTCTAGGGAAGCTGGATGTCTCAGTCTGTATAAAAACTGCACAGTTAGAGTGCTAAAATAGGCCACTCCCACCATGTACTGGATGTCAGAGGGGCCTTAAGAAAATACTCCTGGGAGTATCTGACTAGCCATGTGGAAACTAGGCCCCAAATAAAGACTTATCTCCCTCAGAGAAAAAACGTCCTATTTATGAAATCATGTAAACGTTTTGTCACTAAGCAATATGAATATTAACATGAGTATTACCCTGTTATGTAAGCATGATCCCAGTTGCTGTTAAATCACTGCATCAGGCTTACCTCAAATACACAAGGCTCTGTCAGCATTTTCTAGAACTTATTCCTCTCTCTAGAAATAAAAATACTGAACATACCTCAAAACAGGTAATCTGCAGGCCGTTCCCCCAACTGAAGTTTTCCCATATTCATCAGTTATGTGTGAGAACAGCAATGGACCTTAGTTACAAACCGCTAAGATCATCAAAACTCCAGGCAGAATTCTTCTTCTAATTTCTGCCTGAGAGAAAAACAGTACAACGCCGGTACCGTTTAAAAATAACAAACTCTTGATTGAAGGTAAAACTACACTAAGTCACCACATATCTCTTGATACTTCCCTTGTCGAGAGTTGCAAGAGAATGACTGGGGGTGGCAGTTGGGGGAGGAGCTATATAGACAGCTCTGCTGTGGGTGTCCTCTTGCAACTTCCTGTTGGGAAGGAGAATATCCCACAAGTAATGGATGAACCTGTGGACTGGATACACCTTAGAAGAGAAAGAAAGATATTCCATCCACCATGATAAGAATGTCTTACTAACAAATCAGGAACAATCTGCTGATCCAAATGCAGATAGATACTTCATTATCCACTGCTTCTGCATAGACAGTTGGAAAGGATGTAAATGAAGGCAGGCAAATGGCATTGCATATGATGGTGCTAAATATTAGGCCCACTATAAACAATAATTTCCCTATTAATGTACTGGGCTACAGATGCAGAGGTAGAATATTAAAAACATATCACATGCCTTCATAAGATTTATTCTTTGGGAATCTGACAAATAAATGCCCATAGACTCTGAGTCTAAGAAGATTGAGAAAAGACAAAGGCTGGAGATAAAAAGCTCTTTGGAACATTTATCCTCCAACCATGGTCCTGCGAAAAGGATAAGAGTGTGAGACATCGATAGAGAAATAGAAGGGGCTTGGACTAGAATGTCATCCATGAAACCACAGATATAACCTGAGCTTTGATGACCGCCAACAAAGTTCCTAAAAACTTTGAAAAAAATGCAAGGAGCTTTGGCTAGACCAAAGGGCAGGGCAACAAAACTATAGAGTTCAGTGTGGAAAACAAACCTGAGAAATTGAGGAAGATCCATGTGAAAATGAATACGAAGGATTACATCCTTAAATCTATAGTAGATAAGAACTGACCCTGTTGCATGAAGGCTAAAATAGTGTGAATAGTTTCCATCTAGAAAAAGTGGACCCGTAAAAACATGATAACATTTTTAATGTTTCATAACGATTATACTTCTCAACCAAAAGGAAAGGGTAGTCACAGTGGCTTTCTGACCCTTACGCTTTCCAGCATATAAAATGAACAAGGAAGAGGATTGTTGAAAGTCCTTTGTAGCATAGACACAGGCCCTTCACCAAACAAAGCCAAGGAAAACCTCGCTCCTCACACCAAGACAGATAAGTATGCTACACCTTGTGTTAAATTCGTCTACGGGCCTGAATCAAAGTATCAATCACCCAGTCAAAGAAACTTCTCTTTGACAGAACAAGGTGAAATTCCATGGAACCGCTAACGCGTTCAGCAATGATGCTTGAGGATCCCTCAATCTTGACCTGTATCTGGGTAGCTTGGCATTGAGAACAGAAGCCATTAGATCTATCTCCGGGATTTCCCACCTTAGCGTTATCTCGGAGAAAACCTCCTGATATAGAGACCATTTCTCGGGGTTAATGTTTGTCTGCTCAGGAAGTCCGTTTGCCAATTATCCACCACAGGAATATGCATGACAGATGTGACAATTGTGAGACTCCGCCCATCGAAGTATGTGAGACACCTCTTTCATAGTCCAGGAACTCCTTGTTCCCCCTTGGTGATTGATATAAGCTACTGAGGTTATGTTTTCTGACTGAAATCTGATAAAATGGACAGAACTAAGTTGAGGCCACTCTATCAGAGCATTGTAAATGGCCCTCAGTTCAAAAATGTTGATGGGCAGGGTCGCCTCCTCCGGCGACCAGAGCCCCTGAGCCTTAAAGGGGCCCCACACAGCTCCCCAACCTAGCACACTGGAGTCTGTAGTCAAAATCTCCCAAGACTCTCAGAAAGCACATGCCTTGGGACAGATGATCCTGAGAGAGCCACCAGAAGAGAGTCTCCCTTTGCTTGATCCAAGTTGATCAGTTGAGACATAACGGAATGATCACCGTTCCACTGACTGAGCATGCATAGTTGTAGAGGTCTCAGATGGAAGCGTGCAAAATGAATATTACATGTTGCTACCATGAGACCCACCACTTCCATACATTGGGCTATCGAGGGCCAACCAGTGGACTGTAACAAACGGCAGGAAGATTAGAGCTTGGCTAAATGTTGATCCATCAAAAAGATCTTCATGGAGATCGAGTCTATGATTGTTCCTAGGAAACACACCCTGGTGTTGGGAACAAGCGAGCTCTTGCCCAGATTTATTTTCCAACCATAAGATTGAAGGAGAGACAAAAGTGTGTCCATTTGCATGCTTTGCTAAAGGAAAAAGATATCGTCCAGGTAAGGAGCCACAGTGATCCTTGGGGCAGTAGCTAGACCAAAGGGAAGAACTATGAACTGATGATTGTCCAGAAAGGCAAACCGGAGAAACCGATAATGATCTTTGAGGATAGGAACGTACATGCATGTGTCCTTCAAGTCTATAGTGCTCATGAATTGACCCGTCTGAACTAACGAAAGGATGGATCTGAAAACCCTTGTCCCCTTTCTGAGGAAGGAACTGGGACAATCACTTCCATGGATTCTAGATCTTTTATGCAATTCAAAAAGGCTATCCTTTTTTCATCATGACAGAATGAGTCTGCCCCTTCGAGGGAAAAATTGAAATCCTATCCTGTACCCTTGGGAGATCACTTCCAGGACCCTGGGGTCCTGTACTTCCCGAAACCAAGTATCCCGAAAAAAAAGGCAGCCTGCCTTGTACACGAGCCGATCCTGGATTGGGGGCCATCCCTTCATGCTGACTTGTCTGAGGAAGGCTTCTTGGACTGTATGTTCTTGTTCAGAAATTGATTGGGTTTCCAGGTACATTTGGGTAGGTCTGCTTTAGAGGAGGCTGGAGATCTCTGTCCCTTATTTGAACGAAAGGGACGAAAAATGCCTGACTGGCAACTAGATCTGGTAGATATAATGGAGTCTGGACCTGGCCCAAATAAGGTCTTATCAGTAAAGGTCAAGGAAAGAAGTCTAGATTTAGATACCATGTCCACAAACCATGATTTCAGCAAAAAAGAGCTCTCCTGGAGAGGAATGCAAAGCCAGAGAACTTAAATTATAGCATCACAAATGAAGGAATTGGCTGTCTTAAAGGCCTTAATTCTATCCTTAATATCCTCTGAGTCTCCACTAAAATCCTGTCAGATAAGGGGTGGCACCAAAAAGTGGCGACTCCAGTAACCGCCATGATACCCGCTGCAGTTTGAAAGAAAAGACCCATCCGATTAAACATCCTTCATAAGTAACCCTCCATCTTTCTATCCATGGGGTCTCTGAAGGAAGTGCTATCCTCTAAGGGAATAGTGGTCTGTTTCGCCAGGTAGAAAACATAATTTATGTAAGAGCTTACCTGATAAATTAATTTATTTCATGGTGGCGACAGTCCACGAGCTTGTTACTGATGGGATACACATTCCTACCAGGAGGAGGCAAAGTTTTAGAAACCTCAAAAGCCTATAAATAAACCTTTCAACACACTCATACCTCAGTTTAACGTATAGCCAAGTAAAAGTGAGGTGAAAAATGGAGTAAAAGCATAAAAAAGAGGAGCAGGATAAAGATGTGCTTTATACAAAAAAACTTTTTTTAAAAAAATGGGTGGGCCTCGTGGACTCTCACCACCATGAAAGAAATTAATTTATCAGGTACATTTTTACATAAATTATGAGAGTAAGCTTGTTACTGATGGGATATAATACCCAAAATGTGGAAGTCAACGATTAACAATAAAGGGAGAGATAATTAAATCCAAAAATAAATACGTTTCTTAAAAATTAAAAAAACTTACATTTAATAGGCACTAGAATCAGACAGCTGACTGAAGAACCTTTCTATCAAAAGCTGCTTCCGAAGAAGCAAAAACATCAAAATGGTAACATTTAGTAAAGGTA